>NW_005434570.1:31159-129144 GCF_000315625.1 Guillardia theta CCMP2712
TGCTCTCCTCTGCCTCCTGCCCAACTCCCTCCACTTCCACGTCTTCGTTCCCCTCCTCTCCTTTCACACTTGCTGCTGCCCTTCCCCCCCCCCCCCCCACGCTTCATTCTGCTCCTTGCCCCCTCCCTTCCCGTCGTTTCATTCCGCATGCCTGGAAGGCATCGAGCACGGTCTCGACCGACTCAGCGCAAGAGGCCCCGAGCCGCTCCTTCGCGTCCTCTACCCACTGCTGGAGCTCTTGCAGCAGCTGGCACTCGCTCACAGCCGGCGAGGAGGAGGAGAGCAAGAGGAGGAGGCTACGCACGGCGAAGAGAAGGGTAAGGGAGCGAGCACGGTCCTTTGCAGCGTCTCCTCCTCCTCCTCCTTTGCCGGAGAGGGAGCGACTATACTTCACGATGGACCGGAGGAAGGCATTCTGGCTCCGTCCTTTTCTCCTGCCACTCATCCGCAGAGCAAACGACCCGAAATGTTTGTCCACAAGCTGATCGAAGAAGAAAGCGCGCGCGGACGCGAGCTCTTGCAGCGACAACGGATCTCCTTCGCTTCGTCCTCCTCCTCCTCCTGCCCCTCCTCCTGCCCCCCCCGCTGGTGCTGGTCCAGCTTGTTCCTCAGTCCCCTTGTGTTCTTGCACGGCTCTGCTTCCTTCGTCAACCTCCATCGGATCGCGCGCGTCGTCCGCCAGCTTCCCTCGCCCCCATCCTTCCCCTCCTGCCTCTCCTCCTCCTCTCCTGCTGCTCGTCGATTCAGCATGGAGGCATGACGCCCTCCAGTAGGCTTGCAGGAGGAGAAGCCGGCCTCCTCCCACCAAATATCGCTGTGTGAGGAGCGAGGTCTACAAGACACGTCAGCATGAGAAGCAAAGCAAGTAGAGGAAGGGAGTGAGAGGAGGACAAGAGGGTGCAGCAGGAGCGGGAGCAGCAGGAGCGGGAGCAGCAAAGCATTTCTCACAGTAATGACTTCACGTAGTGAGTCATAGCTGCAGTTCCAATGGAGCAGGAGAAACTCAACTGAGAACAGAAGCATGTCAGTTAGAAGTAGAACATTCGCAAACAGACAAGACGGGCAAGCGAGATCAGAATCAATGCAGACGACAACTTTACATTCACCGACAAACGTGTCACAAGAGTCAACAAGCGGAGAGCTTCATCGATCGTCATCTCAGTGACGACAGAAACATGTCATGACAAAACGTCGTGTCTAGTCACCAAGGAAAGATTCAAGACTTCGCCAGAGTGCTTCGACCGTCACATCCAAAGTCCTGTGACTATCCTCCCCCATCGTCTCTTGTTTCACTATCACCCCCATAGCCTGGTTTCCGTCTCGTTTCGATTCCGCCTTTCGCTTCCGCTTTTTTTCTTTCTTCTTGCGATCCTCCTCTTCCTCCTCATCATCGTCCTCGTCCTCGTCCTCGTCCTCATCATCATCGCACAGAGCATCGGCTGTTTTCATGCAGCACTGAATGATGTTAGCAATAGACAGCCTGACGTTCCTGCACACAACAAGTCAGAAGCCAGCGACAAGTCAAGTCAAGTTTACTCCGAGTGGTACGTCAGGCAACCGTCTTCAATCGTGCAGAATTCACTGACGGCCCAATGGGAAATCTCCGGCCAGCCCTGGGCCTTGACGGCATTTCGCTCGTTGAGGCTGAGCAGTCGGAGGAAGCTGAAGAGGAGGCAGCAGCGATGGGCGAAGTCATTCTGTTGGTCACGTTTACGCTTCCTCCCATTGATCAGGCTCTGACCAATCCTATTCTGCGTCTGACTTCTGTTGGAGAACATCTCCTGCAGCTGCTTGCAGCCGTCTTGAAACATTTTCAACAGCTCCTGTGGCCAAAGTCACTTCTTCAGCATCCTCGCCAGTCTCTGCGCTCACCTGGCCTTCAACTTGAAAAGACTCGCAAGTCCCTTCCGAGCGGTTGGAGTAGAACTGAAGGCAGCGGACCAGGCTCGAGTACCACTCCCTAGCCTGTGACATCGCAGGTCAGTCAGTGTCACTGGCAGCACTTGGCGTGTTCTGACACCTTATACCACCATACTCTCATCTCTCCTCCCTCTCATTTCATTTCTACCACTCATTGTCATCATGGAGTTTCTTCACCATGACCCCATATCATCCTTCACCAACCAATCTTTCTGCTCCAGCTCCTCCTTCTACTCGTCCTCGTTCTATTAAAGTACTACCACCTGCTCCTGCTCCTGCACTTGCGCCTGCTCCTACTCCTGCTCCTACTCCTGCTCCTGCTCCTGCCCCTGCTCCTGCCCCTGCTCCTGCCCCTGCTCCTGCCCCTGCTCCTGCTCCTGCTCCTGCTCCTGCTCCTCCTACGTAGCTTACCAGACTTGACGAGACTCGCTCAGTGTCAAGAATCCGCTTCAGCATTTGACCGAAGCAGTGAGGCGAAGGGCATTTCCCGGACATGAGCAGGCAATGAATCTCCTCACGGATACTGGTGATACCGTCCTCGTCTCCATGAGGATCATTTTGATCGCAGCTAGCAATCTGCAGCGAGTAAGCCACTGTCTGCCTTGGAGAAACGTTTACCTCATGAAACTTAAAAGTTGGCCTCGAGCTCTTGCGTTTCGTCGCCACCTCTTCTTTCCGCCCCTCTGGACGGAGGAAATCCTCCAGGGCCATCCTGTCACCTGCCCCTGTCTCGTCCCCATCGCCCTCGTTCCTATCGACCCCGTTCCTCTCGGCGAGGACAGATAGGTAGCTCTGCAGCGTCTCCTTGCTCTTCGCCTCAACAGCTGGATTCTCGCTCTTCTTCTCTTTCTTCACCGTTGCCTGATTCCTCGTCTTCCTTCCAAGGATGACGCTCTCATATGATAACCCATTTCCTCCTCCTCCTCCTCCTCCTCGTCCTCGTCCTCCTCCTCCTCCTCCTCCTCCACTTGACACCCTCTCCTTGACCTTCGCTGCATCGCCATGATCCAGATGACTGGCGTAGGAACTTCTTGCAGCGGGTACACTGGGCATGGAAGACGAGGAAGACGCATCGACACCATTCTGCGCCCCATTCCTGCATCCTGTCTGTCTCCTTGCTCCCGAAACCTCCGGCGGCCCCCCCCTTAGACGGGAAGGCCGTGCACCTTCTTCGTCAGAGTCGATGAAGCTCTGAAACGCATCGATGTCGACAGAAGCAGAGTGGTCGTTCTGTGGTCACAAGTCACAAGTCACAAGTCACAAGTCACAAGTCACAACAAGTGGACAAGTGGACAAGTGGACAAGTGGACAAGTGGACAAGTGGACAAGTGGACAAGTGGACAAGTCACAAGTCACAAGTCACAAGTCACAAGTCACAACAAGTGGACAAGTCACAAGTCACAAGTCACAACAAGTGGACAGGATTACAAGTCAACGTGTAAAAAAGAAATGGACAGGACAAGAAAACCAAGAAAAGAAAAGAAAAGAAAAGGAGAAAGGAAGAAAGGAAAGCAAGAAAAGAAAAAGAATCAACATTGTGTCACTCCAACCACATGTCATGCTCTCAACATCCGCATCTCTCGCCAACGACATCGCAGACTGCATCAAAATCTCTTTCCCCCCAAGTACAACACAACACAGCTCAGCACAACACCGCACAACAGCAGGCACCTCAACGCCAACGAAGACGACGTCCGAGTCATCCGATGAGGAGTCTGAGTTGTCGATCGTCAAGTCAACAACCTCTCCTGCCTCCTCACAGGTTGGTTGCTCCTCATTAATCATCTACAAACCCGCGCAACTGAAACACATGTCGGAGGAGCTGCAATGGAGGAAAGTGAGGTTGAGAGCAGCACGCGCAAACAGCTCCTCTTGCTTTCTTCACTCCATCCACCTTCACCTCCTCATCTCACTCTCAGATTCCTCATCGCCCGTTGACATGTCGGCGCTTTCATATGATAGTCTGAAGCTGCCATTTCTCACTAACCGTCCAACACCTTCTAATCGCCACGGCGGGCTGTTTGTACGCATCTTTGTCATACATGATCATATCCTTCCATCTTCCCCTGATCAGCGAGACCCATGCTTGCATAAACTCAATGGAATTCTGAAAAACCTGCTCGAATTCCCTCTTCCTCTTGTCAGATTCACTGTTCTCAACCTGCTTCCTCTCTCGACATCTTTCATCATGCCTCATCGCGGCGTATCTTCTCTCTCCTTCTCATTATCTCATCGGCATCCCTCCTTCCATGCTTCCTTCTCATCATTCCTCCTCCTCCCCTCTCTCCGCCCATGTTGTGCATCGCCAGGGCCTTTGTCTTTCTGGTTCCTGGTCTGAGCTAAGAATGTGGTTTAGCTCTGAGAAAGCTAAACTACCGGCAGGGCAGTTTCAGTTTCCGAGTCACGAGTGACCGGACCGGCCCCGCGGCGGGCCCGCCGGGCCGGGGGTCTCCGGGGCCTGTCCCCAACTTGAACTTCAAGGCTTGCCGCAGTGCGGCGGCCGGGCCTCAGGCTGCCGGGCTCGGAGAGGCACGCCGTTCAATGAGGTCCCGTTCATGCCGCAGTGGACCCTTCCGAACTTAGGAACATTCTGTAGGATTTCGCCCAGGAAAAACCAAGGAAAAGAAGCTTTTTGTCAGTTCTCGATCTCCCAGTACCGGTTATGACTAATGACCCGGTGGTTTTCCCTGAATAAGGGGGTGGTGGTACCTGGATTGTTTGAGAGGGGTCGTTGAATTAGTTTTTAATACAGCGTGTTTTTGTTCAAATATCTGATAGCTATTTTTGTAGGAGTCAGTTAGACATTTGTATCATTTTCGTTTTATTTATTTTTATATATATAAACACATACATGATGTTTACATATTGTTACCAGGAACTTCCAATCCCGTACAGAATGTCACAACATACCGGTACTGCTTACCCCAAAATCTATGTGGGGTGGGTGGAAATCGTCCCACCGCATCCAAAGACTTTTACTCAAAGTTTTAAGTCAAAGAGGATTTTATGTTTGGAATGGCATCATTCTACAACAGAGCATGAGATTGTGATGATTGAGCAGAGTCTCTCGAGATCCCAAGCATTCTCTTTCTACAAGCAACACTGCATGGCAAGCAAGGATGCGAATTTCACCGTCAATGGGGCTTTGGCATGTTACATGCCGGGAGCAACACAACACAAGGCGTTGTCGTCATGTGTTTGTCTAGGATAAATCGTATCCTCCTCATGTTTGGAAAGTTTTGAATAGCCTTGAAGATTTTCCTGCAGATGAGCCGCCCAGTCATATTTACCTTCTCAACCCCTATGAAGCACATTCTGAGGTTTACACAGGATTTCTGTCAGAACCTGCAACAGTTAACATGGACACATGCAAACGTATGAAGAAGCATGGACACGTGCAAATGTATGAAGAGGATGTTGCTTCTTCGAAGATGGTATGGAAAGACTCGTGACAATGAAGAAAGTTTGGGCCAGGAAAAATTTGAGGAAATTTCCCAAATGCGTTAAGCTTTCCTCATAGCTGCATTGTACCATCAATCAGATGTAGGTAGCCTCATTTTAAATGTTCTAGGCAGGTGCGAAGCGGATGTTCTCCTATAAAATTTATGGTCTACGATACTGATTCATGCAACACTTGTGATTTTCTGATCGTAATAATCAGATTGTCAGAGTGTGTTTCCATATGTTAGATAACCTCCTCCACTCAATATGGTAGATTGAATTTGAGCTTAATGATAGTTTACTAAACCAAAGTTGAGGGTCCTCTCAAATAAAGCTTGGTTTAACATCTCTGCATCTGAGCAGCAAGTGTGCTGCTTTTCGCTGCAAGTCAGATGTCAAGCTTTGCATCAACAATAATTTTCTGCGACAGAGCAAGTATTCATTTGAATCCAGGAATATATATGTCAAAATCAAGCCTGCATGCTTTTCTTGCTGGAATTCTATCTGAAAGTCTCTTGAGAAGCTAGTCATCTCTGCAGAGTATCTGTGAACTCTCCAGCGCGCAGTGTTGTAACAAGGGAAGTGAAACACGGAGATTATCCGTTTGAATGCTCTCACAACGATCATTGGGCTGCATGCCTTCCAGATATCTGCGATACCTTCTGTGTCATTGTCTCTCTCAACAGCTTCTCATCCAATGGTCCGCATCAGCAAAGGACAAGGAGGCAGCAAAATAAAATATTTTGGAGGAAAACTCTCATTGAAAAACTCAAAGCACATGTGTAAGCTTCCGAATCACACATCCGTCGCAAGCCTTCAAGCACACATGCATGTTGGGCTTCTGATTCACCTGTGTCATTGTCTCTCTCAACTGCTTCTCATCCAATGGTCCACATCAGCAGATGGTTTGCATCTATGCCAGCATCAAGGAAGGGTAAAGGACAAGGTGGCAGCAAAATAAAATATTTTTCATTTTGTACTGTTATCGACATATAAAAATTATTCTAGTGAACATTTCAAATCAATTTCGTAAGGTCTCAAATTACCTGGTACATCCGACGGCTCCGAGTCAACAACGGTTGATGTCAGGGTAGAAATTCATTGGTATGAAAAGACTACTTCCGTCATGCTTTCCCTGCTTTGACACTTGACTGTCACGGAAGAACGGTGGCACTCCGGCGCACACTGCCACGTTGCGTCCAACATAGCAGTCGGACGCTGATTCATACCTGAGGTACGGGTGTGCTCCCACTGGAACAGAATGTCGACGCTCCTTTCCGAATAGAGTGACTGCCTGCACAAACGTATACTCGATTCATCATGTGCTTTGAGATGAAGCGTGTTACCGATTTCGTTTGCCACATTGAAAGCCTTCCCATGAATTGCAGCTACTACTTCCTCATCCGCAATCAGAATTCTGTTGCAGAAAAGCTTTCGAAATCGCTCATATTTTTTTCACTTGCAGTGTGTGCCTGATACTCGTGATCACTGGCAGCACATGATGACCACAAGGCAACCTCACCTGGAGACAGACGCCCACCGCTAGTAGCAGTATGATTAAACCCATAACAGCACAAGTAAATGCCTGTGATATGTCATTCCACTGAAAGATTCCCTACCCCCTCCTCCCCAACTCATACTTACTCAGTGCAGGACATACTTCAGGTGAACGCACGTTGCTATAGACATGCTTTGGATCCAGCGGTTTCTTACCAGCCTGATCATTTTTCTAGTGAATTACGTAAATCGCAAGGCATCCCCGACAAATTCCATGTGATTGTACAAAAATGCGCATACGCTTCCGGATCTCGACATCAACTTCCAAGCCAGAATCAAAAAGGTTCTGGCCCAAACAAACATATTCTCTTTCTAGTTTCTGTAGCATAACCTTGGCGAATACTGAGTTCAAATCGTATGACAGGGGAACCTTTGATCACTTTTGCATCTTGGTTGCAAGACCAATAAAGTTTCAATGCTCGCTTACACTTTGCACGCGGCGTCGACCGCAGCTTCGAACCTCTTCAGGTAGCTCAGTGAGAACGGCACTCTCTGCAAGCTTGCATCCCATGAATGCAACAATGCCTGCAAGGGATACAGGATATATTGTAGGAGGTGAACAGGCTCTATCAAGGGATTGAAAGAAGGCATGAAAGATGAGATTGAAAGAGCGGTAAGTCTTTCACTGGCGAGTACGGGTGTGCGCAGGAGAATGGTTGTAAGGCATGGAAGGGACACGGGAAGGGGATCTTGCAGAGTGACGGAGGATGGGATGGAAGGTGCTGAGGACAGTGATGTTGGCGAGGTGGATGACGGAAACAGGCAAACGGTGAATGACAATACAGTGAAAGGGGACGAGAGCAGCTTGATTCCCACCAGTTTGAAATGGGTGGAGGCGAATACAAGAGCAATTTATACAACACACAATGGCATTTCGGAAACAGAGAGAAAGGATATCCTGTTTACAAAACCTTGAAGCCTCGCCATTTCTACACCAAAGATCATTAGAAGAGATGAAGTGAACTGCGGTTTCTTGTGAGGGAAATAGAAATAGAAGCCAGATTACTGGGGGTATGTGGAGCGGGAAGGTCATTGAGAAGCTGTTCCAGGTCAATCGGCTGTACAATGTATTGAAGGACGACATGATTGGTCAACACAAAGATCGTAGCGACGGGCCTGTTGAGATAGTCAGTTTGTGTATGAGGAGTTCTTTTCTCTAGCTTCTGACACCGAGTATGGTTTTGCACCGCTTGTGACCAGCCAGGATACCGTTCTTTCTGGTGTACGCTCCGTACAGGAATATCTTTGGAGTCAGGCAGGATCGGAAGAGCACGGTCGGCAGGGAGTAGGATAAAGTCAACAGCAAGCTCGACGAGGTCAAGAGCAAGTTCGATCAATCGAGTAGGGCGATGGGGCTCGTACTAAAGCATCTTAATGTCAACCCGTAATTGGGTTTTGTCAAGTGACTCTTACTGCAGACAGTGGCCCATGCCTGTCAAGACCTGTTGCATGCTTGTTGATGAGCGCTGCCATGTTTGTGTATTCAATGGTTACAGTGGCTCACCGAAGCGAGAGAGGTCAATAGAGTTGAGTGAGAGAGCCTCGGACTGGACTCATTGCAAGAACCCACGCGACTAACTTCGGACATACGATGATCTTTGGCACGCCGATGGATATGCTTTTGCGACTGAGTTCAGTTACTGCTATCGGAGTCACGCTCAGTGAAGGTGCTTCAAGTCTTCAGCGGTTGCTTAGCTCTGCTGCCATGGTAGCGCATCGATGTCCACGTTGCCTCCGCAAAGAACTACGCCCACCCTCTTAATGCCCTCCCGGTCCTTGAAGCTCTTGGAAAGAGCAGCAGCCTGAGGTGAAGGAGGATGAGCAAGAGCAAGAACAGGAGCAGGAGCAGCAAGCACAAGCAACTGACCACCCCAACGGCAGCGCTGGGCTCTATCACAAGCTTCATCCTCATCCAGACCAGCCGCATGGCCGAGACGATCTCCTCCTCCGTTACCGTGATGACCTCAAGGTGGGTCAGCCGCAACCCGTCCGATCTTCCTCCCTCATCCCCTCCCTCACATCGGTGATGTGATCTTGGATGATGGGCCATGTCAAGTCCCCCATGCTTGTCAGCAGCCCGTCTGCGATGGTCCGCGGGTCGGTTTGCTCGCAGAAAGTTCCCGTCCTGCCCCTGAGTCAAAGGCGCTGCTGTTCCCCTCCTGCTGGACCTGAACGACTTTGCGCAGTCATCAGCCCCAACGGGCTCAGCCGCGTACACTCGAATGTCTGCTAACACATCAGCACTACTCGCCTTGTCCACTCCCCTCGGCCTGCCCGCAGGCTGCCTGCCTTCCTCTCAGGCTGCCCGTGTCCCTGCCTTCAACCCGCTCTCACTATCTGGTTTACCTGGCTGAAGCCCCTTGGCAGCGATGCAGCACCCGGAGAGCATCCCTCCTCCTCCAACGGGGATGATGATGGCGTCAAGCTTGTCTTCCCCGATCTGTAGGAAGCAGGGTCATGCTACTCCGATCATGCTGCCGCGTCCTCTGCCAGGCACCGTCAACCTGAGTGAGAAACTCGAGGGCGAGAGTTCCTGCAAATGGGTAATGAGGGATCGACCTCGCCTGCCATCTGCATGCACCTGCTCCACTGATGATGTCCGGATGGTCGTAAGGTGGGACGAACACAGATCCAGGGTTCGCAGACAAGATCTCATCCGCTGCCCTCTGCCTGTCTGCTACGATGGGCTGAAAAGGGATGATAGTGATGAGTGTTTATCGAGGGAAAGACTCGCCGGGTTACCTCACAGAAGACAACCTTTGCACCATATTCCTTGACGGCATCAACCTTGGGTTTGGATGCGTTGGAAGGCATGACAATATGAGCTTCCATGCCTGCTTGCTTCGCTGCAAGGGCGAGCGCCTGGCAGGCGTAAGCCAAGGATACACCGAGGGAGAGCATGGCGTTGAGGAAACGAATTATGTATGTTGAAAGAAGACAGAGGATGAAAGAAGGAAAACACAGCATCTGAGACGGTGACAGAGTCCGCGAGGGAGTTGGAGAGAGAGAGGGGCAGGAGGAGACAAATCGAGCCTGGAACCTGCGCATGATTGCCGGAGCTATGAGTAACCAAGGGTCCCTTCCCTCCTGCAACGCCCATCAGACACATGCACACATGGCTGCACACTCATGACCTGCTTGTTTGTACTTGCGAACAGCATTGGTAGCTCCTCTGAACTTGAAAGCTCCAACTTTCTGTGACCATCTTCGTGAGCAAACTACATCTAAGGGAGAAGCAAGCCCGCCTGAAAGTTCTCACACTTGAAGAGGATCTGGAACCCTGCTATCCTGTCTATCGCCCCACACGTCATCACCTACTGTCTGGTCAGTCGCCTCTTGCTTTCATCTCTCGCGGAACAGCCAACAGGAGTCAGGTTGACTGCATCCTTGATGTTTTCGTAGGCCTCTTTGACGCTGTCCAGCGTTGCTGCATAGCTTCTGTAGCAACCAAACAAAAAAGTATCACTGATCGACATGACGAAATAAGATTGATCTCCTCTCCTTCCTTCTCAGAACCCCTCTGATTCTTCAATCGCCTTGACCCTAGTTACCTCCTGCCTCCTGCCACCTCCATCACTCTCCTCATGTCTCCTGTCGCTCATGTCCACTGTCTCACCATCCCACATTGCATCCTCCTCGCCTTGTCTCCCCCCCTCCTCCCCTTCCCTCATCGTCACAACATGACGAAGCTTACCTAGCGCCTTGTGATGCCATTGTGACGACAACCTTATTAGCTCAATCAATTACCATACAAAAACTTTTCCAGCTCATTCTTGATCCGATCGGGCTCGGACCCGGTCACCGGGTGATCGGACCAGTGACTCGGCCGTGGCGCCGCGCCGCAACTTACGAAGTTACTAGCTACAGTGCCGCACCGCGAGCACCATTGCTGCAAGACTGACCAGGTACTATCGCGTCCGCCGACTATGCTGATTTGGAAGTTCAACGGACCGTGACTCCTAGTGATTCCGGAGTACGGTCCGAAGCTCCGGATAACTCCCGGCCGGGGCCAGCCGCGCGGCCACCCCGGCCCTGCCATGCATGGGCTGGCATCCGATGAAGCCTAGGCTCGTCGCTCGGACCGTGTTGCCCGCCGGTGGCCGCGACCCGGACTCCCGTCGACTCAGCGGGGCCCTTACTAAGTTAGGCCCTGACCGTCGGACCATTCGGAAGTTCAATGGCAGTGCCATCATCATGTCGGATCGGATGATGACGGTCACTGAGTCACTGGCCGGGCCAGGCCTCTTCTCAGTTCGGAGCAGTGCGGCGGGGGCGGCCGCCGCCCGGCTCGGGTCCATGCAGTGTGAGAGGGTTATGAGCCTCCTGACTTCTTGGAAGGACGTGATCTCCAATCGAAGCTCAAAGATTGCATATAAACAACGATTCGTCTAAAATAATTCTTTTATGGTGATCTCGTGCTCCGAAATCTTCGTTGGTCCCCTACCCCCTTTTTCACCCTCTGCTCTTCCTCTGCCCTGGTCCCTTGGCTTGCAACTTCTTGTTCCCCAAGATCTCCCTCGTGTCACATCACTGGAGAAGCACGTTGTTCGCAGAGCGTTTCCATGTTGCGCCATGATGGAAGATGTTTCATGTGCACAGTTCCCCTTCGATGTTGTCTTGATGGTTGTGAATTACACAAAGTGGATCTCCTTGATTCTCTCTGCACAGTCTCAAGTTTGAAAGATTGTATTTTTGTGACTGATTACCAAGGATTGCATGCATTTCTGTTGTGACGAGTCATTTTGAAACTTTCATTCACAGGGTTTCGTGCGAGCCAAGGATACAGAGGGACTTGAAGGAAGCACGTTGAGATGTCGGTGGTGTCCGAAACATCCCAGAATCGGCCTGATTCCCCTCCAGTCGTTGTCAACGACAACAACACAGTAACTGTCCATCCCCGCAGAAAGTCGGGGTCCTATCGCGATTCACCTGTAGTGACCGTGACACTTGAGAGACTTTCCAAACTGTATGGTCATAGCGTTGAGGAGGCAGCGAGGCAGCTGGTATGTAATCCCTCCCATCTGTACACGATCCTTGTCATGACCTAACAGAGTCGCTGATGTATTGTATGTGCAGGGACTATCAGCGACGGCGTTGAGGAGGGTCTGTAGAAAGCTCGGCATCAACAAGTGGCCATATGAACGCAAGCAGGTGACCCCCAGCCAACTTGGAGAAGACGAGTTTGAGCTCGACGACGACGATAAGATTCAAGAGGACTTCGATTTCTGTGCATCGAGTGGGACGACGAGTTGCAGCCATGACGACCAGGAATACATCCAACGTGCTATATTGTTTCATATGAGCTCACAAAGAGTTTCCGGCCACAATGCAAAGAAGGGAAGCGAGAGCGTTGATGCGGAGGACCTTGCTGAAGGATCAGGGGAGGACAGCAGCTCGTCCGAGGAGCTGGCGTTAGACAAACACTTTATTGCAGAATTTATCAGAGGTGACGAAGGGAAGTGGGCCGAACAATCGTGAAGCAGTGTTGGGTTGAACTGCTCTGCCCTGATCGATGTTGTTACGAGAAGTCACGATCGTGCTGTCGTAAGAACTCAAAGTGGTATTCTACTCAATTCATGCGAATTGATTAGATGAATTCTTCAACTTGACGTGTTTGTTTGCCACCAGTTTGCAGCTTATTTATTTTGACTGTAACTGAGCTTGTCAGCGGCCTTTACCGTGCGGTCAAGCTGCTCAGTTTGCGAGCCTGAGTGCCGCAGTGCGCACGACGGTGCGGCTAGGCTACGGCACTGACTCATGTGAAAAAGCACGGCATGGTCCCGGCTAGCGGTTGATCAGCCGCACCGTCATGATGATATGAGTGATGAAGATGAAAATCATAGGTACTTTAGTAATGATTGAATAAACTCCGAGACACACTGTGACTCAGGCGCGGCTTCTTTCGAGTCGCCGGCGGCCGCGCTGGGCCGCCGGAAGTTCGAAGTTCCGGGCCCGGGCCCGCCGGCGGATGCCGGGCTGTACCGTCCGGAGTCCACTACTCGGTGCCGCCGGCGGCCCGGCGGCCGCCAGTCACAGGCTCCGAGTCTCTGAGGCGGTTGGCGGCGGGCGGCGTACTAACGCCGGGACGGTACCGTGCCGCAGTGCCGGAGTGCCGCGAGTCTGCACCACTGAGTCTGTGCCAGTGTGTGATCGGACGGTGCAAGTACGGTCTGTGCCTGTGCAGACTCCGATGCTCGTGGACACTCAGTGACAAGGCCGCGAGTCTACTAGGCTATCATCATGAGTCCGAGTCCGAGTGACTGGCACCATTCCATGGCATTTTCTAATGCTCGCTTTTGATCATTTTCGAGCGGGGTACCTCAGCCTAGCTAGTAGGATTTTTGAATGGTCGGCGCACTGAAAATTTGTACCAGAAACTTCGATAATGGTTGAAAGTATGTTTGAATCGGGGACCGTGTCGAGCAGTTTTAGGTTTACAAGTATTCTTGCTTCCTCCAAACAACAAGGTTTCAAACATTAAAACTATTTTTGACCTTACACGCTTTTACACGCCTGGGGGGTGCATATACAACCAAATCGCCTGCCCTACCCTTCCCCCATTGCTGCATCCGCACCCGCCGGCGCAGGCGGCGTTTGTTTGAATCCGAGATGGCTCTCAGCCAATGGCTCTTTCATCGTATTCAAGCTCCAGGCCATCCAAGGTTGGATCATGTGTGAATGTTTGTACTTTTTGCGACATACTGCAAGACGACGTTTCAAACAGCTCGAGCTTGTTTTTCAAAGGAAGCTGTAGGAATCAGCATCGCCATGGATTCCAGAGCCTAGGGCTGTTTTCGAATCCTTTTGATGCTCATTGCAAGATGGAGAATTGCTCGTTTTTGGTGATCAAGCATCCACAACCCTTTTTCGTATGATTGAGCTTCGAGCACATCTCTGACTGTAGAGTTGTTTGGTGTCAAGATTGTTTCTCGTAAAGGATCTCTCTGATTAGGCAATTGATTGTTGTTTTGGTTGGCATTCTACAAGACCCATACTTCCTCCTGTCTGTGTCAACCAAGCACATAAGCATAAGGCATGTCAGTCGTGTAGGCAACTTGATTGCAAATAGATCGCAAGTGTAAGATCGATGAACTATTCAACGCCATGAATGCCGGATGTGAATGGACTTCCCTCAGGACTTCTCAGTATCAGAACCAGCGAGCTAAGACATAAGGTAGAGTCTCCATTGAATATCATTCCTGCGAATGTAATGTTTTTATCAGTTGTGGGGAAGAGAAGCATGGAGACAAGCGGGTGCCCAAGCGAATAGGAACATCTTGCGGATGTAGGTTTGGACAAAGACGGCGATGATTCCGAGGTTGTGAAACAGGCAGCGAAAAGATGCTGAGGTTTTCGGAGTTCATAAACATGGCTTGTGACGAGCATGTCACACGTAAAGCGATGGAAAACAACAAACAAAAATTGTAAAGCAATCGAAAGCAACGAAAATCAATGGAAAACAACAAACAAAAATTCTTCTCAAAGGTCTCACTCCTTGACTTCAACCACTGATTGAACATCTTTTTGACCTCGGTCATATCTCGACAAATCCGATTGTACTCCGCCGCTGAACAGAAAGTTGTTTGCGCCATCTTTTCAACGAGTGGTGCCGGGTTTGCAATCGAGAAGTGAGAGATTTCACAGAATTTATTATTTTCGATGTCGTCTTCATGAAAAAATATATACCCATGCACTCTGAAATTATCGTGGAGATCATCGTTGGCATGCTCCAACATGCAAGGAAAGCTGAAGAAACACATTTTTGGTATAGCATTTATTTCATCCGTATCCTTGTAAATTGATTGATAACAATCACGGTTTCCAACTTTGTTCAAAATTCTTTTCAGGGCCACACAGTGCACTCAATTAGTTATAATGGTTTCGTCTACATGTTCCAAGAGGACTCCATTGTACATAATGTACACTTCGACAACCTGTGCATCTGAGTGCAGCGATTTGATCACGCCCAGTCGATTCACTTCAACGCCCCTGTGATCTTCACACTGATATTGAACCCCTGTGCCAGGCTCAAGTATGATATTCAAATTAAGCCTGGCTTTTTCCAGTACATCCTGGGCAAGTCTCGATCATCAACTGACGTATGCAGGATCATTCGAAGCTTCAAATCTTCAGGTGTCTTTGACTCATCACAAGTCTCTTCCTGCTCCAAGAATGTATCGAAATCTTCCTGCCTTCGCCTTCTCTGAATTCCATTTGTTGCTGATACACGACGGTGAAGATTCATTTGTTTGGTGTCTGTAACTGGAGCGCAAGGGAAAGGGAAGCAACGGGGAGGGAGGGGAGCAGGGGGGAGGGAGGGAGCAGGGAGGAAGTGAGGGGAGCAGGGGGGGAGGGAGGGAGGGAGAAGAGCATGGATGGAGGAGGGGAGGGATACTTGCAATGGGATCTCAGGATTTTTAATGAAAATTATTTGCTCTTTGATCGGGGGCAAGGGGACCTGTGTTTCGGTGGCACCCTATAGACATAGGGTAGGTATCCATATAAAACAACCGGTGTAGAAAAAAAAGATTGCCGTTGCTAGCTGGCATACGACTCCTTGATTTGAAAACAAAAATACTTATTGGCTGGATTTACTACACTCGTCAATGGCTGACACTAATAAGATTTCATGAGCGTGTATCGAAATACTAGTGATACGAATAACCCTACCCCCTCCATATCAGATAAACATACCGGTACACAGGGTAGAGAGCAGCTAAGAGGCGTGTAAGCCGGAACTCAAATGCTTAAAACGAATATAAAAGAGTACTGAGTGGTACAAATCATTCTGGTACAAAATTGACTAAAACCTGTGCTCTTATGATCAAATTAACAGGTACAAGTGTTTGTTAAAAGGATATTAATTTATAATTGGGCATTAGTAAATGCCATGGAATGGGCGCGGCTGGCCCGGCCGGGCCGGGCACCGGGCATCATATGCGATCACTGCCGATCCATCATGCGCGCCGTCCCCGGCCCGGTCCGGCAAGTTCAACGGGGAACTTAGGACATCCGAGATGCCAGTGCTGCCGCAAGTATCTTCTTGCCAAGTTGTTTCCTTTTGCATGGAACTTGAACTCAACAAACAGCAAAGGCCTCTCCAACAGTGGCACCCGATCTGTTGTCTAGCCAAAAGTCTAGCCAAAAGATCTAGCCAGGGAATATCCTGGCTATATCTAGACATCCCAACATAGATGTAGATGTTGGGATGCAATCCGACTCAACGAGCAGCACTCACCGCCGGTTTGAAAATGGCGGGGTAATTTGTGTTCAAACAATTACCCGGCTTGAGTGACTCATATTTTGGGGATTTATTCGACACAGCACATCTTTGGCCTTGGAACATCAAAGTCACTGAAGCGATTCTGATCCTCTACATGTTCCAGCGCTTCTTCCATCCAAGCGTCTGCTCCCAACCAAGCCTTTGAAGTTCTTTGCTTGATTCCGCCGTACTGGCGCTGGTAAGGCCAACGGTACACTCCAATCTTTCTACACACATTCTTCAATGTAGACAAGGATATTCCCTGAGGTTAGTGAGTTAAAAATCAATGTTTGTAGAGAGGAAAATGAAGAGCTTACAAGAGCAACAGCTGCGTCCGGTTGTGGCATGTCGAAGAATTTCTCGACATCCTCTCTAGAAATTTTCAGTTCTTCTCGCATGTTCAAGGAGGATTCTATGCTGCTATCTCCTTGTTTCCTTTTGCGTGGAACTAAACGAACAGCAAAGGGCTCTCCAACAGTGATCTTTCGACTAGGTGTTGGGATGACAGAGCCACTCGCATTTGGAAATGGTGTGGTAACTTGTGTTGAGGGTTCATGGTTATCCGTAGTTTTGCGATGTTCTGGCAATAAAATGTTGTCAAACATCGACATGACTTGAACACAAAATACTCACCAGTGACATATTTCCTAATTTGAAGATCCAAGGATGGGTTGAACATGGGCTGACCGATGGCCTTGATCGGAGTAACCATGGGACCAGTTGTCATGCTGATTGCAGGATTCACAGCTGCAATAGAAAATTGCATGTTCCGCAGGAAAGACGAATCGGTTTTTGAGCTATCTCTTGTCCAGTCAAGTCCTTTTGATTACAACCACCCTAGTGAATGAGTTGGGGACTATTGATATACCGATGGAGATGTAGTGGATAGCTGAGAGAAAGGGTTGCAACCAAATTTGTGACAGGCTATTGTGTTTTTGATGGAGAGCAATGTGGATTGTGGTTTTGACACGAGCAAACAGGCGATCTGTTTGCACGACAACGAAGGTGCGGAGCCAGCGCGTGGATGCCGTACATCTGCCTTTTTAAAACCCTGCTAGTACACCATTTATAAGTAGTATTTTAATTCGACCTCCACAATAGCGAATCGTTGTCTTTGAACCTGATACACCCTCTTAGAAAACTTTGAACACCCCTTCCAACTCATTATTGATTGACCCGTCCATATTGACTACCATGGTTCACGGATCTATACCCGTCTATATACATGTAAATTTATTTTGTTTTATACAGTTTAGTATGAGTGGATCTTCGTTGAGTATGTGCATCTACCGGTACCATCTCCTTCGGACCCAAGGGTCCAAGCTGCTTACACAGGGACAAAATTAAAAAAGATTTATTCTAAACGAAGCCAAGAAGGTAAATCTATTTTTAAAAGATATGAACAAAAGAGTTTTCCCCTGTCTGTGTCAAACCTGTTACGTAGGTCTCGAAAGCAAGCATGGACCCTTCATGAACTGAACCCCACTTTTCCACCTCAAAACTACCCTTCCCTCTTGGCAGTCTCCCCAAGTGCGGAGTCTGCCTCCTTGCTGACTATCTCCTCCCTCCACTTTAACCCCTACTGCCAAGGGATGCTAAAGCTTAAAACAACCAGGTGGTGTCCATGGGCTAGAACCGCGTGACTGTTCATGGGCAAATCGATCTATCTATGCGTTACAGACGGTTACAAAAACAAGCTCGCCTCATACTCTGAAACTACTGCGAAGAAAGAGATCATGTTCCATCGATTTGATAAATAGCTGTTCTATTTCATTGTGACTTGGAATCTATTGATGTATATATTTCAATGAACACAATAAATCTAGCAGCTTGAGGCAGACATCTCTTCTGGAAGGGAGGATCTGCGCTGATATTTGCCACAACGGCGTGATAAATTTCCTTCTACGTGCATCAAGGCCTCTTCGAACAATGAGAAATCCATAACTTCTGAGTCACTGCTCGATGAAATCAGAGTATACTGACGCTTGTATGGCCATCGCGAAAGACCGACTCTTCTACACACTGACTTCAGTGCGGACAATGAGATGCCCTTGCAATAAAACACGTTAAGAAAACCCACATTTGGCCACATGAATATTACCAGCTTGTGTGCTGCTTCAGCCTGTGGTAGATGGATATACATGTTGAGCGTATCCTTGTCAACAACAAGCTCGCGGACGTTAGGGGAGGTACAACCCTTTTTCTTCCGAGGGAAAAGCCTGACTGTTTGATTTGTTGGTGATTGTTCAGGACTCACATCAGCTGAACTCTCTTGCAATTGCTGTCTATGCTGTCCAAAGAACAATCCAGTTTCTTCTGTTGATCGTTAGCAGTCAGCAAAGATAATGTACGAAGATTGATTGTACACGCCTGTAGAAAACGAGGGAAGATGCTCCATATGTACTGCTCAAAATCAGTTGCTTGTTGTTGCTGAATGAATCGGCTTGTTGGGGTGATAAAAGCTGAAATGAGCGCTAGAGCGGAGGTGGAGTTTGGCGCAAGGGAAGTACGTACTCAAATACTAGTATACTGCGGCAAGTGAAATGACTGAAGGGGAATGATGACACCAAAAACTTCAGTTTTAGAGAGTTTGATGACTCTAAAACCTTATATCCAATAAAAAATTATTGTAAATAGCGCATTGAAACTGAAAACAATCATATTGCCGACTCGTAGATGCAAGTCACGGTTTGAAGGGTCCAATCTGACCACCCTGGATCATGACCAAATCGGAGACATGCTAAATGGTATCATGACCGCACGTCATCTTCATACGGTGATGTCGCCTAATCGAATACTAAAAGATGTGGCAAAGAGGTCACCCCTGTCAGCATGTAGTCAGCACATCATGCCAGTGCCCGCTCCGGCCGGCGGCCGGCGTGGCCGACCATGCCAGACCGTGCCAGCTGCGGCAGTGGCAGGCGCCGGCGCGGGTCCAGTTCCGGGCCACCGTCTCCGCACTGGCTCGGCTGAGGGCCGGGGCCACCCGGCGGCGGCGGCGGCGGCGGCGACGACGGTCGACCGGACCGGGGGCCACTGCCGTGACGTTGCGGGCGCCGGCCGCCAAGTTGGCCGGCGGTAAAACCGACGGTTCGCCGGTCCCGGCCCGGCCCCCCGGTGACCGCCGTCTGAAGCAAAGTACGGTCAGTGCCACGGAGTATTCCGAGACGATTGAGAAGTAAGGCCTTCGGCGGACTCGGGCCGCTGATACCCTACGTTCGGCGTGCGTCAATCACTGACCGTAACGTACCGTACATTATTGAGGCCCGGCCGGGCTCGCAAGCGGTGAGTACCGTGACTCCCACCGTACGGTACCGTGACAATCTCACAATCATGTAATACTATCATATCGTTTACTCAAAGCTAAGTTAAAAATCAGTACGAGGACAATCAGGAGAGTCGAGGTGACCCTGACTACAGTAGTCCTTTACTTTTACAGTAACTGTCGCACTGGCCAAACGGCGAGAAGAGAAAAGACAGCGAGTGGCAGTAGTTGCCTCAGGCAGGCCTGGCCGCCGAGTGAAGTCGAGTGCCTCACGGTTACCACCCCATGGATTGACCACCATGTTTTTTATGGAGAAAGAAGGGGTACGGGGGACGGGGGTTTGATCCGTGAGCCACCTATTTTTTCTTTGTCAGCTGTGCCCCTGACATTCAAAGGTTGCGGTTTTTGGACGCCTTGAAACACCCAATGAAGTCTGTCAGCAAGCTTTTGGCCATGCTCTCTCGTGACCGTCACATAAACACACCGTTTCACGTGAGAGTTGCAACAGGACCCGTTAATAAAAGTGGAAAAGGTACGGGTGCTAGTCGCTCTGTGGTAATGTTGCCTTGTGATTTCCTGTGTGATCAGCGACTCCTTGGCGGCCTCGACCGGCCCCTTCCCTCTCTAGCTTGGTTATTTGTGTTGCTAGTCGAAACATCGGTCCATCCTCCGTCCACACCACCGTTGCTTCTGCCTCCTCTTCGCCCAGCCTATCGCTCTCTTCAAGCTCCTTGCCCCTCCCCCTTCCAACCTTGTGTAGAGATTGATCAGCATGGCCGGAGCCCTCGCAGTACTCACAGCCAACAGCCTGGAAGCCAACGGGGCCTACTGGGTCAGCGGTGACCGTTTGAGCGACTTGATGGACTTGATGTACAATAACAAGCACGTTTCACCGGTTGAGTACCGTGCGGCTCCTTCTACCCATCAGCATCGGGAAGATCGACCAGGGCCGCCCGAACGCCACCTAGACTCTAAGGGAGCCAAGGGTGCCGTGAGGCTTTGTCCAAGGAGGAAGAAGTCCAGGACCTTGTCTCCTAGGGAAATCATCATTGATGCGAACTACTTGTCTACTTTCTTTCACCTACCACAGCCTGAAGCTGCTGTCAAGATGGTAAGATGATCACTTGCTGCTGGGTGCGCTTGCTGACATGGGCCATAGGGGATTTCTTTGTCTGCCCTCAAGTCAGTGTGCAGGAGGGTAGGTGTTCCGCGATGGCCGTACAAGCGCCAGTACACGACCAACGACTCTCCCTGTGAGGAGGAGGAGGAGGAGGAGAGGGAGGAGATGGAGATTCATGATGCGTGGGAGGAGGAGATGATTGATGAGTTCGAACTCTTCGAGGAAGCCTTGCGGCATGTAGAGGGAAGAGCCTTTAAGAGGAGACGAAGTTGAGCCTGACGGGCCTTCTGGACCCCTTCATCTCTCCCTCTCCTTCTCTCCCTCTCCTTCTCTTTCCATCTCTTCAACAATCAAGATGTAAGTGTAAAAATAAAGATGCTCTGTTTTCACGATGGATCGTACAGTTTGTTTACCCGAATTTCCACCCGACGGATGAGAAGGTCGGTTATGGGGGGCAGCGAGTACATGTTGCTTGCTACAGGCAGTCTGATATCATTTCTTGGCCTCGTGCTGACATGCTTGCTGCTGATGATGCTCCGATGCTCATGCGGATCGATCTGTGTCAGCGGGTCAGAAAAGAAGAGACTGATGAGGAGGAAGACCTTCTCTTGGGGTGAAGGACGCTTTCAAACTGTCAAAGAACCTGTCAGGGCAGGGAGGAGGAGAAGGAGGAGGAGATGGAGATGCAGGAGGAGATGGAGATCGTTGCGATAGGCAAAAGAGGCAAGCATAAACCAACATGCAGAAACACAATCTTTCATGGAGGATGTTGTTTGCAAATGACAGTAGAGCAAAGAGTAAATCTCATTACACATTTCACCTGCTCCAGAAACAACTGCGGCGTCTGTATCTCACCCTCACAAGTTTCGATCGCCTTGGCAAGTCTCCTCGTCAAGGAAGAGCAGGGAGATCATGTACACAAACCTTTTCAATCGCCAACGTAAACGATGCCTCGAGGCACTGGACAGAAGATTTCATGTCATAGTTCCTTCTCGCTCGCTTCAAGTATCGGCTCATGTCCTTGCAGACAAAGTGAGCTGAACAATAATCTCCTTCTCAAAAGACTCACGGAATCCTCCTGGCTGCCCGCTGGTGTATTCCCCTTCTCGCTTCTGACGACATCTATCTGTTGTTTCGGCTGATTTTCTGGCTTGGTCTCTGCAGCAGCAACATGTTTTACAGCTACCCAATCTGAGGGAACAACATCAAAATGCTCTCAGGCACAGGGAGATTGTTGCTACCATGATGAAGGGTTCGCTTGTCCATCACTGCAATGCTCTGCTCTTTTTGGTTTTGATGTTTTTGAAGCGGTTGAGATTGATGGCGATGATGCCGATGGGAAGAGGTTTTGTTTGCTGATCTGTAAGAAGAGCATGGTTATCATCCCGCAAACAAGCAAGGCAAAAGCAAAGGCAAGCGCAAGTGCAAGCGCCGGTTGAAAGCGCAAGCGCAAGTGATAGCGAGAGCGAGCGACATACTTTTTCTGAAGGAAAGCAAGCATTTTTCTCCTTGCTTCCTCGCCGTCATCGATAACCTTTCAAGCAAATGTTGTGAGGGAAGCAAAGTCGCACATTGAGATCTCAACTCACTTCGACCTCATCCTCGTCTTCTGAGCAAATGTTTTCTCTGCAACAAGTATGAGAATTTCTCCCGTCATTTATCAAACATCACTCTCTCCTTCTATACCCCAACACATCACTCTCTCCTTCTATACCTCAACACATCTTCTCTTCTTCCCCATCCTCTCTCATTTCATATCTCTCTCTCTCATCGCATCACATCTCACCTCGGTGTCCTCTTCTTGATATCCGCGATCATCCTTGACATCTGACCGTAGTAGTGATCGCATGTGAGGCCCTTTGCGAGAGTCTTCTTGAAAACCTGACGCAAGATCAGACGACGAGCAACTACAATATGGCGGAAGGTTGAAGATAAGCTGAAGGAGCAGCAGCATCGAGAGGGGAACGAGGAGCAGGAACCGGCGAGCGAGCAATAGAAGCAGCAGGGGGGGGGCACGAGTGCCAGGAGTATCAGCATGAACAGAAGGGGCTGGGCCAGCAAAAGTAGAGAGCGACGGCAGCGGCGGCGGCGGCGGCGGCGGCGGCAACAGCAACAGCAGCAGTGGGAGCAGCAGCAGCAGCAGCAGCGGGAGCAGTAAGAAGAAGAGCAGGAGGAGTAGAGAACAAGCATGCACACAGAGACATCACGTCTCTCTCCCTCTCTTTCGCTCTCTCTATCGCGGCTCTCGTGCCATTCTTGGCAGGCTGAAAGATTCGCAAGTACTGGTCGAGAAGCAGGTGGAGCCGCCGCTGCCGGTCCTCTCGTGTGAGGCCCTGGACCATGTAGCCCAGCTCAGCCTGCAAGAAGATCAGGGAGAAGCAGCTGCAGGAGGAGGAGGAGGAGGAGCGAGGAGCCGCAGCAGCAGCGACAGCTGCTGCTGCTGCTGCTGCTGCTGCTGCTGCTGCATGACCAAGTTTCACCTCAATCTTTGGGATCCTGGAGCCATCGAGTTTCTTGAGATACTCGAGTTTCTGCATGTAAGCCGGAACTTTCTTGTCAGAACTCTCGCTCTTGCTGCTGCTGCTTGTCTTCGTTTGCTGCTTCTTATTCTGCTCCACCCTCTCCTCACTGCCATTGCCCCGCATTTTCTGCTTGTGACTTTTCTTCGCGTCTTCGCTCTTCACGCACACAAGCACAACTTCGTTTGACTGCGGCGGTTCCTTTTTCTTCGCCTCTCCTGCCGATACTTGAGGTTTGTTTGACACTCTCTCGATCACGTAACTCTGTTTCTCCTTCTCCTTCTCCTTCTCCTTCTCCTTCTCCTTCTCATCCGTCAAAGCTTGTAGCTCCTGCGAATCACCAACGGCTGTCCCGGCACTTTGCAAGTTGCTCAAAAGTTGCCGTGCACTCCCTCGCACAACCTAAAGGAAAGCATGAGGCGGGTAAATAAAATCAGTAGAATTTTCACCACTGGCGCGATCGAGTTGTTGGACTGATCGTAGAAGTAAGCACAGCTAAGGACAACACGTGTTAGGACACGCACGCACGCGCACGCACACAGCAAGACAGACAGACAGACAGACAGACAGACAGACAGACAGACAGACAGACAGACAGACAGACAGACAGACAGACAGACAGACAGACAGACAGACAGACAGACAGACAGACAGACAGACAGACAGACAGACAGACAGACAAACAAATGGTCTTGAGAATGTGACAAGTTAGAATAGAATCTTTGCAGCAGGTTTCGGCATAGCGCCGTCTTTAGTTTTCATGTCCTCAAATTTTCCTTTTTCGCACGCGCTCTCACCAAAAGTTTACAGCATCCACGTTGCATCTCCTTTCCCCCTTAGACCAGCTCAGCTTGTCGTGCAACCAGCTATCAAACCTACGGGCACAACCTCAGCAGCTTCCCCATCGTCATCCTCCTCCTCCTCCTCCTCCTCCTCCTCCTCCTCTTGCTCCTCCTCCTCCTCCTGCTGCTCCTCTTGCTCCTCTTGCTCACCTTCCACGGTACCATGAGCTCCGGTCGCTCACCTCGTGACCTCTGATGTAGCTGAGACAGCACTGAAAACAATATCCGTCAACATGGCAAACAACAACATCAGCATCCTGGTTCTCTCAATCGTTCATCTCCCTCTTATCCATCTCTCCTCCTCCTCCTCCTCCTCCTCCTTCTTTCTCCTATTCCTCCTCCTCTTGACCATGCTCTCCTGACTCTTCCTTCCCGCCCTCCTCCCCATCCTCAACCACCTTCTCCTCCCGTTTGTCCTCCTCCTTCTCCCCCCTCCCCCTCCTCCCCCTCCTCCCCCTCCTCCTCCTCCTCCTCCTCCTCCTCCTGACCTTTACGCTGTCGATGGCTGTAAGTGGAATGATTTCATAGTAGCTAGAGTCAAGCACTTCACCTTTACACCTCAACAGCCTGCACATTGCTCTTCAGTCACTTACGCATTTGTTCTCCTCTACCTCCTCCGCATCCTCTGCCTCATCCGCATCCTCCGCATCCTCCGCCTCCTCCGCCTCCTACTTCGACTTATTCTCCTTCTCCTCTTTCAACCATGTTTCTCCTCTCAACCTCTTCTGCTTGTCCTCTTTATCTCTTACCTCATCCTCGCGTTGTCGGGCAGGGGAGCAAGAATCTCGATTTCTGATGGCCGTAAAAACCATCGGACGAGGCAAAACTTGCAGCAAGTGTGAGGAGCTTTGTTGGTTGCAACGATGCCAATCATCGTTATGAGTATCATCAACATAACCAACATCATCAACTCCACAAACAACATCAACAACATTATCATCAACATCAACAACATTATCATCAACATCATCATCATCACCATCAACATCATCATCATCATCATCATCATCATCATCATCATCATCATCAACAACAACAACAACAACAACAACAATAACAACAACAACAACAACAACAACAACAACAACAACAATAACAACAACAATAACAACAGAAGCAGCATCAGCAGCAGCAGCAGCAGCAGCAGCAGCAGCAGCAGCAACACACAATACTCTCGATCATCATCATATCTTTTTATCTCACATGCTTGAAGCTCGGCTTTCTGACTTCTGCAGCTTCGACCTCCCACCCTGCCGGCAAATCAAGAGTCCTAACGTGAGACTCCAGCTGCTCTCGTTATCACCAACATCCCCATCATCGAACTTGATGTCATACTGCAAGAAGGGAAACACAGTCGTCAAGGAAGGAACGAGCCCATGCCTGCTCACCGTCCCGTTGTCGTTGATTCCGATGATGCTGCCGGGGAAGTAGCGAGCGACAGACTCGATGACACTGACGAGGGAGATGAGACAAGGAAACGAAAGCAACGACAAGAAAGTAGAAACATGGCAAAGACAAGCTTGACACGGGTGATAACGGCCGCCCGTCATGTATGACCCTCATCAGCACCACCAACATCTGCAGGTAGCAGCAGCAGCAGCACCACTAGCACCACTAGTAACACCAGCAGCACTAGCAGCACTAGCACCACAAATAACACCAATAGCAGCAGCAGCACTGGTACCACCACTAGCAGCACCAGCAGCAGCACTACCATCACCACCATCACCACCAGCACCACCACCACCACCACCACCAGCTACGAGCACTAGGAAGGTTTCCCTCTTATCCTCACCCCTGCTGCATGATCCTGCCTTGCCATTTTGCCTCCACTCTTGCCCCGACCTCCAACCTTCCATCAACATCACACAAGGAGAATGCTAGTGTGCGGTGCTACTGCTGGCTGATGGATGAGTCCTGTTGCCGCGCAAGGTCGACGATCAGCTCGACGCTGGCAACGTAGGGCTTGTTGATCCGGTCCCCAGTCTTCACCATGACTACATCTCCGACCTGAAACACTCGGACTGTCACGTTGGAGTCTCAAAGGGAAGTGCTATCGTACATGAACAATCCCTTCCCCGTAGAGGTATGCAGCGTCGTAAAAGTCTGCCTCCTCTACATCGTTGATCTCAACCTCGCAATCAGACCCGGCAAGGTTGTCGCACACCCACCACCTTCCTCCTCAGGTACTTCTTGTGCCTGTTCCATGCTAGACTCCTCGCTTGCTTCTCAAGACAACGACCGAGACAAAGAACATCCTGTTGTGAAATGAGGAGTTTCCTCTCGTCTCTTCTCCTCTGAAATGTTGAAAAACCTGCTCATCACTGCTTGCAGCTATCATGAAGTTTTCCTCTGGCAAGACGTCACATGCTGAACATCTCGTACATGACAAACCTTGGATGACCTGCTGCTTGCTAACCGAGACCTGACTGACTGAGAATGTCTCGCCTAGTTTGTTGGAGCAGTGTTACAACTGGATGGAAACAGAAAGACAGAGACAGAGAAAGAGAAAGAGACAGGGACAGAGACAGCGACAGCGACAGCGACAGCGTCTGCGGCAGAGGCAGAGGCAGAGGCAGAGGCAGAGGCAGAGGCAGAGGCAGAGGCAGTCAGAGCAGATAAGGATGAAAAAGACGTTGCTCATCACAGGGATGGTCTCAATCGGAGGAGAGCCACTAGAGTCAGGTCGCCAAATATCACTGCGCCATCTCCTCACATGATACGCCGACGTTGTCAGCAGCAACCAGAACGACCCGATCGCCCTTGGCGCGTGTAAGGAGCGAGCATGCAAAAAGAACATCTTGCAGTTCCTTTACCTCCTCCTTCATCTCTGCCTCCACCCATCGCCCCGACTCTGAGCGGATGGCAGAGAACCTGCAGAAGAGGAGGTCTTCCCTCCTCCTCTCGGGGATGAAGTTCGCCAGTCGGTTCTCGAATGCATTCTCCAGTCTCCTCGTCTCAGCCGATTTCTTCATGGCAGGGGAGGCTTTTTTGCTACCTCAGAACCGCCCCCTGCAACCACTCCCCTCCTTCCCACTATTCCTATCACTCTTCTCCATTCTCCGACCTCTCCCTCTCCCTGTCATCCCTCTCCTCCTCCCTCTTCCTCTCTACAACTGTCTCCTTCCCTCTTTCCTGCACTCCTTCACTTTCTATCCTCCTGACATCTCCTATCTCGTTTGACCCTGCCCGACTGCTCGCTCTCCTTAGGGAACGACCACCGGTGCTGATTACTACCCTACCCGGTTCATAAAGCGAGTTTACTATTTTGAGGGCGGGTACTGCATCCGATGCAAACATACGGTACCCCCCTTAATCACCAGAGCACTCGAAATTTGTCGGGTACAGCAGGAGCAGTAGCAGGAGCAGGAGCAGGAGCAGGAGCAGTAGCAGTAGCAGGAGCAGTAGCAGGAGCAGGAGCAGGAGCAGGAGCAGTAGCAGTAGCAGTAGCAGGAGCAGGAGCAGGAGCAAGGCATGAAACCGAGCAGGAGCAGAACGAGCAAGACGCAATTAGATGCCTCTGTTTGCTCAAGGTTGAACAACAGTTCAAAGTCATGTCAACCTTCTATGTCGACGGCTGCTCCGAGGCTTTATCAACCAAGGAGGCCGAGCATGCAAGACAGGATGCGAAACGGTTTACTGACAACAATCACTGAGAGTAATTTGGTGTATCTTACAATCATCTGTCAAGGAAGTTCTGTACCTGAGAAAAGCTTGTCAGCCTTGCAAGCTTCGTCGCTCGCCCTCACATTCTGCAAGGTCGTCTCCGGATCCTCCGAGTGTACCCAATGCCCAGCATTCCGAATCGTCTGTGATATCCATGTTATCCCCTCCTCCACCCGTCCACCCCTGCTCTCTACCCCACCTCCTCTCCCGTCCACCCCTGCTCTCTATCCCACCTCCTCTCCTGCTTTTCCTGTCCACTACCACCTCCTCCCCTGCTCCCCCAGCACTCTATCCCACTGTTCCCCTCCCCTGACACCCTCCCTCCCTCGCTCATCCCTTCCCTCTGCTCGGCACCCCCTCTACCTCCATTCACCACCTGCAGGGTGAAGTTTGGGAACAGCCGCATGATCTCTTCGAGATGCCTTGACCTGTGGCAGCACGTTGGTAGAGAACAAGGACGAGGCAGAGCCAAAGGGGGAAGAGGAGGAGACGATGCGAGGGGAAAAGAAAGAGAGAAGGAGAGGAGGACAGGAGGACAGGAGAGAGGTGAGGTGAGGAGAGGAGGAGGAGAGCAGGAGAGCAGGAGAGCAGGAGAGACGAGGACGAGAGGACGAGAGGACGAGAGGAGGAGAGACGAGGACGAGAGGACGAGAGGAGAAGAGGAAGGGGTTATTGAGCCACCTGATAAAAGGAGACTTCCCTCCTTGCACAAAGAACGCATCACCAGGAAACGAGAGACCTAGGACGGATGCGGGTTGCTGCAGCCCCTGGGAAAGATGGATGTGAGAGTGCGAAGTGATGTAGAGGAGGAGGCAGGAGAGGAGGAAATCAGGATGAGATTGGAGAGGAGGGGGGGGGGAGGGGGGGAAGGGGAAGAAGAGGATAAGAAATTGAGGATACTGACCTGGCCAAGATCGAACCCCCCAATAATGCCCATATTCCTTTTGATGTTTTGAATCCCGATACGCCACTTCCATGCTGAAGGAACCAACCAAGTCAAGAACTTCGTCCGGCCTCCTCCGCTCCCATCCTCCAATTCGCTTCTTCTTTGCTTCTCACCTCCTCCTGCTCTAACCTTCTCTCCTCCTCTCCTCCTCTCCTTCTCTCCTTCACCCTATTCTCATGTCACAACTTGCTGACACACCTTGGTCCTCCTTGACGAGGTTTGTAAGAGCGAAGGCCCTCAACAACTGCAAGCATGTGGGCACACGATCGACGCACAAGACAAAGGAAACACTCACGGGGTCCTGGATGGAAGCTGCCAGCAGCTCGTCTGCGTGCCTCTTGTCCTTGACTGAGAGGTTGTACAGTCAAACTTTGACCGTCAACGGCGGTAAGAGGCTAGAAACGGATATGCACTTCCGACCAAGGAGTGGGAGGAGGGGTGCAAAACGAGGAAGTGTTGGAGGGGGAGGACAAGAGCGGCGCGGGGGCGCGAGGGGGGGGGGGGAGCAGGGAAGGGGAGGGGTGGTGGTAGGGGGTCACCTTCTTCAAGAGGGAGCCCGTACAGGGAGTTGATGGTAACGGCGATGTCCCTCCAAGTTTCACTCCCCTTCACATGGGGACGTAAGAGTTGAGCAAGGAAGAAACAGGTGTGAAGCGAGTGCAATACAGAGACATCCGATAACAAAGTTACAGCAGACAGCAGACAGCAGACATCGTAGCGTGGAGAGTGGAAGGGTGGAGGAGGAACAGAAGAGAGAATGTGGAGTGGGAGGGGCAGTTGACGGGAGGGGCGGGGGTTCACCTTTCCTAGAGCCTTTGAGTAATCTGCAGGAGCAATGTCGAGGATGGCAACAGATTCAACCCTGGAACCCTCCGTAAGATCCTCCTCCTCTTCTCTCTCAGTCGCCGTACAAACCTGGTAGGGTGCAGCAGAGCAAGAGTAGCAGCAACCTAATCGACCACAGTGAGCTGTGGGGGCAGACGTCGCTCCAAGGAACCTTTCCTCCCATGGAGTGGCCGATGACGCAACACCTCTCTATCCCCATTCGATCAAGCAGGCTGATCACATCTTGGGCCATGCTGACGTACCCCATGCTCCTGCTCAGCCAACTTCAGGCACACCGGACTATCCATGTAGTGCTCACCGTGTGTGAGGACTCTCGCCATGGTTCCGCAAGTCCGGGATGATGATTCGCCGTGGCTTCGCCAGCCTCTCTGAAAGAGTGTTGGCCCATCCCAAGAAGTTCCTTCACCGGCAAAGGTCATCAACAAGTCCTCGAGCCCTTGCCCCGCAGCACCTAGAAGAGCCGAGCAGGCCATGGAGAATGAGAACAGGGCAGGCAGCCTCTGGGGACTTGGATGCTGGGTAGAGAAGCGTCAGTGGAGCTGAGCAGGATCGGAGACTTAGAGCGCTGACGTATGTCGATGTAGGTGAGATCGACGTATCCTTTCTCTGCTGCGAGGTGGAGGCCTTTGACTCGTTTGATCCGCCAGTAGCTCTTACTGGCCATCACCATGGAGTTAGAACCAACTTCACCTCCACATGAGAGGTAAGAACCTGTCGGTCTGCTGCTGCTCGGCCACGTTACTCAACACTTGGCTGTCGGTCCTAGATGCGACCATTGACAGGTTGATGGGAGAATTGCGGGTCGCTGTGAGGATGTTGTGAGAGGATCTTCTGTAAGAGGGTCGAAAGGACGAGAGGGAATTCTGTGCATGAAGCGCTGCTGGAGATGTACTCGGGCTCAAAGTGTAGCCCAACGAGCTGGGCCAACTTGCCAGGAAAGTGACAACTAGCAACACAGCGCCGTATTCGTATGTTTGCCTGTGAACCGGCGAAGACATCCTTGGAGGTGCGGTAAGAGTTAGAATCAAGCTTTCTCACTCACAAACTTGACCGACTGTAAAATCCCACATGTCAAACCAGCAGCATCCCAACGATAGCCCGACACTTACCAGCGTACCCTTCGAGCGATCCAGAATCCTTCTTGGCCGCACTTGACCTTCACTCTGGTTTGGAGCGGAGCAGGGAGTACCAGTTGGTCTTGAGGATCACTCTATCAGTCGGTTCGTCTCATCCTCAAGCTCTTTCCTCGCCATCCCGCGACGCCTTCGCCGACTCCATCGCTCGATCTCCCGCCATGTCCTTCCGCGGCCGCGGGTGGTCTTGCAGCAGGGGTCCACCCCTACCTTTCGAATTTCAAGATTCTGTACCCCTGGACTTTTCACCCCTACCCCCCCGAAATAAAGCTTTCTGGAACAAGTTTAGCTATAACAATACCCTACCCCATCGAGACAGTTTAACACCCCCTCCCCCCCCACCTGGATCTACCCCTTGCTAAACCCCTGGGCTGAAAAGTACCCAGAGCCCCACCCCTACCACTCCCAAAGATAGACTGAACAAGGGGTGGTGACACAGGATCCTCGCAAGATGTGTAAACTGAGATGGTGGGCAAGGTCGGTAGCGGGATGGTAGGATGGTACCGCAGAAGAGAAGGATTGGGAATGAGAGGAGATGGGAACTTTGACAACAGAAAGATAGGATAGTCTGAGGATAGTTGGCTGACGAGAATGTAGCGCGCGAAAAGACAAGTTTCAATGTTGATATGTCCGAGGTAGTCTGAGATGCGCAGGGTAGGCAATGAACGTAGAAGAAAGATGTTGAAAACATTCAGAGGTTTCAGAACTTTTCGTTTTATTCATCTGGAACAGATGAGGGCACGAGATCACGTTATGTAATGAGCATGTCGTACCCGATCACCAGTTAGTGCCGACAATCGTTGACTACAGGCTTCTCCGCATTACTGATGAAATCGAAGAACTGGACAAACTTTGTGTGTTCCGTTCGTACCGATCGAGATGACTGTAAGCATGCAAATTATGTATGTATGAAGACGAGAAAGCAAGCAAAATATGTGTGAGTAAACATCATGAACTCGCGCATGATTTGACCTCTTGGCCCTTACTTGAGACTCTCTACCTTCTCTCAGCCTCATGGTGTCGTCGTCCCCCACCGCCGATCGACAGAGACAGGCATGATCTTGAAGTGCCCTGAGACGCAGCCGAGCTCGGCGATCAATCGGCTGACGCCGGACGAGAACTTCCCGATGAAAACATCCGAGTCGACGAGTCTGGATATCACATGGAAGATATCCACAATCTCCTCGTGCCCATGAGCCCTGGAGTGAGTTCCCCTCCTCCGCATCCTCCCTTCCTCCCTGAAGACTCTGATCTTGACAGCTGATTTGGCATTGTGAGCTGCAATGTACCGGATGACCTCTGTCTCTGTCTCAGGGGTGTCAGTAGCCAGGAAGAGAGAGATCTCTCGCAGAGACTCGTTGTCCTGCCGCTCCATCCCTAGTGAGACGTCGAGGGATCGGAGCATGGCTGCTGCGACGCTGGCCTGGCTGGTGTAGGAGCTTGTGGGGATAGGGTCTGCCTCCGCCGTGTTGTCGTGCCTGACGTGCATACTGATCCGGAACCGAGGGCCAGGAGACGGGCGCATGTGGGGCTTGGGCCGAAAGAGGAAGCTAACAAGCTGCGCCCTCCACCAGAAGAGCCCCCTCCATGCAAACCGCCGAGGGACCGTCTTGTAGTACAGGGTCAACTTGTGCTGCTCGATAGTCGTCTGGTTTACTCGCATGACGCGGTGGGGGTACGTCACCAGGGAGTCGTTCATGTAGCAGCACCTTCCCAGCAGGACCTCCGGGCTCTCCTCCCCGGCGTCCTCCTCCTTGCACCACGTGTTGAGCTCTTGCATGTGGCATGTGACAGTCCTGTTGCCGCACACCAGGGGGTCAGCGTAGCCCCAGCCGGAGCTCTCTGCGACTACCAGCGTCCGGTTTGTCATCAGAGCCATGGAGAGCGCCAGTGCAAGTTTGTGGACCTCCGAGGCTAGGCCGGACACATGATGGTAGTACACCATCAGGCGAGCGCGTTTGCAGTCGCGCGGCCGCTGCAGCTTTCTGAGCCTTTTGTACAGGAGCGCCGCGTCACCGTCCTGTCCTTGGAAACCCTTGCCGCAAGCATGCTTCGTCTCGTCGACGGTCGGGGGAGGGAGAGGGGGAAGGGGAAGGAGACTCTCCGAGTCGATTGGATGCTTGGGGAATTTCTTCTCCTTGTGGCATTCAGGGTAGACGCGACCACTGTGACAACCCTCCAGGTTACAAGACTCAATCTGACCTTGGTAGTAGTTGCACTCCGCTACCCCGTAAGGCATCAGCGTGACTTTGATGCGAGGACTCTCGACTTCCGTCCAGCCCGGGAGAAATCCGACGAAGCGATCGGCAACGTCTGAGTGCTTCTTCGCTCCCCGTGAGATACCCGGGTCGGGACTGCCCTCAGACCGTAGGGTTACTTCCCGCTCGCCGCTTGCTGGAAGATCGGTTTGCTGATGATTCGCTACGTGCTGTCCGCCTGTTTCAGAGACCTCCTCCGACGCTGCCAAGACTTCATGAGCGGCAACGGTCTGCTCCGATCCCTCCAGGAGCTCGACGAAAGTTTTCAGCTTCTCAAGCTCCGCTGTGAGGATGCGCCTGTACCGAGGACGGTGATATGGAGGAAGCAGTCAGTCATAAAGGCAAGTACAGTCGCTGACCCTCACCTCACTCTTGGACTGGTCGAGACAGCCACCAACGACTCGAGCTCGCTCACGTCCTCCTGCTCGCAAAAAGAAACCGTCAAGTTTGCATGCTGGGCAACGCAGACGGAGGTTCTAGACTCCCGGACCTGTAGCCCCGCCAAGACATGGTCTGGATCAGCACCGGCCGTTCCGCAAACAGCAGAACATGCATATAAGAGGAAAATGCTGACGATCATTAGTCCTGTCCTCAACATCCCTGTCGTCCCCTGGCTGAACAAGGGCTTTCCGAGTTCCTAACCTCTCTCCAGCGGCGGCCCAGCAGCAGCCCAGGATCCGGCTCACGAGTCAGGGGGTCACCAATGTCAGGGGGTGACTCAGTGACGTGTGACGGCACTGAACGGTGCCACACCGTCAGGGCCGCTCAGCCGCTCCTCAAGCTCACGGGCACTGAGGCTGCCGCCGCCATGGACTACCGATCCGTGGCATCAAACTTGTCAAGAGGTAATACTTCAAATACTCTACTGAGACAATCTCGGAGTTTGTGACAGTGGCAGGCTATCGCCCGGCGCCCGGCCCGGGACGGACAACCGTCCGTCACACGGCGGCCGCCGCGGCCCGCGGCGGGCCGGGGGCGGCCCGGCGCGGCGGGCCGGGGGCGGCCCGGCGGTGGGTGAGCGGCGCGGCAAAGTTTGAACCCGCCGTCCGATCCGACGGTCACTGCCCCCGGCCTTCTTTCACTCAAAGTCACTAGTACCGTCTATCATTCAATGACTAGTTATTATGCCGGGAGCCAGGCTGGCTGCCCATAAGTAGTAAGTACTTGAACTTGGCTCCAGTGGCCAGGGGCCGGGCCCGGGCCGGCGGCATGGGTCACCGCGGTTGTTCGAGTCTAAGTTTCAAGTTCTCGAGTCTCGCCGGCAGGCCGCGCTGTCTTCTGAGTCTGGCACCTTGAGTAACTTTAGCCTAGTAAGAGCCTCCGACTGGGCACTGCGGCAGCCCCGGGGCCGCCGCCCGGCCCGGGGGCGGGCCAGGCCGCGCCTGTACGGTACCGTGCGGTACAGAGCCGGGCTATAGTCTTGTCTTCAGTGTGGGCCTGGCTGGCCCTTTTTTGGAGCCGCCTCCGAGTGTTAACAAATCTTCTGCCCTCCTCGATTATAGAGAGATCTTCTGCCCTCCCCTGGGTCATTATCAGTATCTTTACTCATTCTATTTAAAATGGGGTAGGTTTTAAAAATCGCTGGTCTTTTTTTAATTACGAAGATCTAAATCGGGCACTGCATAAACTCGAGGTAACTGCATGGAAGTTCGATGGCTGTGCTTGCGGCAACTCCTCCCTCCTATGCTCGCCCTTCATGCTCATGCTGCGTTCTTATCGATGTATCATGATTATTCGACCATGACTGACTGAAGTTTTTTTCTGTTGTGTATATTTCTATTCGGTGTGAGAATACCATTGCCTTTGCTGCTTTCGATTTGTTCGTTGCGCGTTGATTCAATTCCTTGGGGCAGTATCAATGAAAGGAATCTTTCGTCTTTTTGAATTCTACATATTGTGATGTGATATATTGTGCCATTGTTTCAAGTTTTTCCTGATTGCGTGTGGCGTGGACTAATCTTTTCCCATTTCTTTCCCATTCGCCTTGTGTGCATGAGTTGTGTTTATATGTTGCATACAAGAAAGAGGAATATATCATTTCCATGGTATGTAGTTATACCCAGCTGATGTTAATTTTCCAGATGTTTGAGCTCCTCCATATCAAGAACAAGAACAACACTGGATCCCTCCCTCAGTTCTCGACCGAGGCTGGCGTTCCCCACTTTGCCTGGAAGTTGGCTCTTGCTGCTGGCCCTGTTGCCAACAAGGACAACATCACCAAGATCGAGCCCATCCGGTAAGACAACTTCTGACATTTGCGATCGTGCTTGTTCTCCTCCTCACTCTGTTTCAAATAGCTTCGGTGGACAGAACACCGTTGAGATGGCTGATGCTATCAACGGCCAGGGCAACTTTTCCTCTTAAACTTTTAAAACCTCTCCGTTTATGCCTGAAATAACAAATGAAAAGTTAAACTGACGATCTCACCCTTCTATTTTACATCTTGTTCTCCGGCAGGGAACCACTCTTCTCTCCCTCATCTCATCTCATCTCATCTCATCTCATCTCATCATCTCATGGTACTCTTCCTCCTCACAGGTTTCGGCTTCCAGTCAGGATCAAAGCTTGACTCCTCCTTGACTTTGCTCGACCACTCCCTGTCAATATCCATTTCTTCCTCTCCGCCCGCTCCTTCCATCGTGTCCTTCCCTGCCACCGTCCCATCACCCGCTGCCGTCTTGCTCGTGTTAAAATCTTCTTCAATCGGATTGGACTCGCCGTCTCTTTTCAGCAGCTCATCGAAGCTCATATGCACTTCCTGCAAACAAACCTGGTTGAGCCAACGATGGTATGCTGCCTTCCCTCGCGGCTCCTGCGGATGCAGCGGAAGCCCCATCTTGCGTTCTACCTTCTGCAGCAACTTTCTATCCCTGGGGATCGGGATTGGGCACAGGGTGGAGCGAGTGTTCTGATCCAGATCCGTGTCCAAGAGGAGGGGCGAGTCGTCGGGGTCGGGCAACTTGGGATAGAGATTTTCCTCCAGGGTGCGAGACATAATCTTTTTGTCATCCTCTGTCCGATCCTTGACCAAGTGATCCCACTCAGTGCGGATGTGCCCCCACGCCCAGAGCTCTCGCTTGTAGACGTTGTCGGGGTCGAAGATCGGATCAGGTCCCTGTCGCCTCCTCTCCAACTCCTTCAGATGAGCCATGTACAGGTCCACCCACTTGCGGATACGCTGCAGCGTCTGCGTGGAGACGTATTTCTCCTGCTCTGACTTCAACCTTGCCGCTGTGTAGTTGAGCTTGCCCCGTACGCGCAATCCTCCCGCAAGTTCGTACTCCAAAGGCTGCTTTCCGTCACTTTCCATCCTTGCATCCTCTATAGCTGCACAGTAGAGGTCATCTTCGTCCGACACGTCGGGCTCGAAGTACAAGTTCCCTTCTGAGTCAGAGACGAAGTTGTCAAGCGGATGGTTGGCCCAGGCAGGGAGATCCTCTTCTTCACCCTTGAGACCGCTATGTGAAAGGAACTCGTTGCTCTCGTTGATGAAGACCGACGGGCGCAAGATGTAATATCCCACTGCGTGATACAGTCTCTCCGACTCCGGCAGATTTTGATCGTTGTCCGGTGGGAAGAAATCGAACATCACGGGTGTTCCGAGGAAACTGCAGGAGAATAAGTCGAGAATCATGGGCAGGGTAGAGACGAGAAGGAAAGGAATAGAAAAAGAAGACGAAAACTATCTTGAAAGCGACGTGTGCACAGAGGGAAAGAGTAGGGGAGGGCAGTACGTGGGAACCACCAAGTAGGACCAACCTGTACTCTTTACGCCGTTGTTGCCGCACAGTCTCGTTGCGGTTTTCAAATACGATATCTTCGAAGACAACCCCCCTAATCGTCGAGTTCCTGATTTCCAAGTAAGTTTGGTTCTCTGCCCCGATCCAGATAGCGGCTGATTGCTGTTGCAGAAGCTTGCAGTTCAGCACCTGACAGGAATCGGTAAGCTTCCTGCTATCATGGTACAGAGGCATGGAAGGGACAGAACCTGCATCTTGGCCTTGCATGTTACCCCGACAGCGTATACATTGTCCCGGAACAAGCAATCTTTCAATGTCACGTAACCCTTGTCCTCTGCTCGAACCCCGATTCCTCCCAGCAGCCCTGTATGGAACACAGAAGTCCTCTCCATGATCAGCCGAGCTCCGAGGCTGACCGTCACTCCATCTCCTGCCAGCTCGAACATGTCCATCCCTTCGCCTCCGATGGTACAATCCGACACCCACGCTGCGCCGAGTCGGAACAACTTGATCGCGCTAGCAGAGATTGTGATGACCTTGCACTTGAAGGAAGGAATGAGTTCCTAGGAGTTAATATTCTCATTCACCTCATCAATAGTCCACGGCCCTCCCCAAATGCTAAGACATGCGTCCTCCAGTGCCTGATCCTGCAAAAGTTTTCACTGCTCCGCCCAAGCGTTCAGAAAGCAAACTCATGTACGTAAGGATTTCGTTGGACAGGAGGATAGAATTGACACCGAAGCTTCTGGATCGTTCCATTCGTCCCTTCCTGTAGAGTAAACGATTATTCTACAGGCGACAGACAAAGTTCTCAAAACTTACTTGCAGGTCCCATGAGCCATTAACGACAGCGGAATCACTCACTCCCTTCACAGACAAGGTGAAGCCAATAGGGATCAATGCCAGTTGCGTCTCAATCTCGTGCAATCCATCCTCGACATCAATGTTTCCATGTGTGCCATGTTCAGTGAAGACTGACTCCATATATTCCGTTCTGGTACAGTTGAAAGCTGCACTAATCGCAGACAACATGTCATATGCCACGAGGCTTCCCTTGCCTTTGATGACATCGTACTCTCTGACGTGATTATCTGGCGGATTTTTCAACAAGACATGTCGACTGACCTGCTTTTGTAGCAAACGTTTCACTTCACCGGAGGTATGGCTTCCTGCTACAGCGAGAGAGAAATTGCTCTCGTTGAACATACAAGGAAAATACCCTAGCAAACCTTGTTGCTGTTCCTGAACGTCCTCATAGCGGATCTCCTCATTGCAACAGAATTCCACCAGACTCCTTGCAAGTTCATCCCATTTCTCTTCCATCTCCCCTTCCATCTCCCACCATTCCTTGTCAAGTGCCGTCATCGACTCAGCGCGGGTTGACTCCCTCTCAACTTGAGACTTCATGCTCTGGGACTTTACGCCCTGCGAATCTTTCTGTTTATCCGTCTCCTCCAGTCCGAAGAAGTGCTCAGCGTCCAATGAAGCTCTACTGTCCAGCGCTCGATGTCGCTCCACCAGTTTGGGGCTCATCAGGCTCGATACTTCTGGAATCTTCTCACCCTTGGCAGCCATACGCGTGAGGTTCATGTAGAACTCCGTCGCGTCCTGCACGGAGAGGGAGTCTAGCTGTGGTCTAGCATACCTTGCTGATCCTGAAGCACAAGAAAACAACATGGGTTGGTAAGGTGCGCAAGCATCGTCGGAGATCCATACCTTCGGCTTGACTATCATCGCTTAGGTCCTGCATCATCCCCGGAACGTACTTGTCGTCGCCATCGGTCAAGCCTCCTCGAAGAGCTCTCAAGCGCAGCATTTCGCCTGCTCTTCGATGCCTCAGCATCACTGCGAGCTCTAGGGCTCCCAATCCGCGCTCATGCATCCGCCCTGACCTCATACCTCCACACCCACACCTCCTCCACAATCTCGAACCGACATCGCCCGGCAACCAGCGGCGCCAGCCTTGCTCCTTGGCTGCTCGCAGCAGCATGGAGACTGGCTTACTGTTCTCTTGAGAGTTGATGACGACATGATCCCCCACGTGGCAGACCCAAACAAGCAGCGCCAGGGCCCAGCCCCTGCCCGCCATTGCGCCCTGTCTTCGTATACGGCAGGTTATGAGCCTGATAGATTTTACACAGAAAAAAAACAAGTATTTTAATATAGGTTTTTATATTTCATTTTCGATGTGTAAAATATTCGCCCCCCTCAATCTCATGGGTACCCCCTCTTTCCTGATGGTATACCCCCACCTATCACATATGTTGACAATGTCCTTTGAGTCTTTTCAACCCAATGTTAGTGACTACCCACCTTTCGAACGAATCCTGATACCCTACCACATAAATACCATGAAAATCAATAGAAAATATGGGTACTACATGGACCCCACCCTCCAAATTGTTTCTAGTCATGTGACCCCGTATTTCTCTATCGGAGCATGGCTTCCGAACCTTAGGAGGACCCTACCACATGGAAGGAAATGACCACTACCCTTTAATATCCTGTAAAGTACCCGTCATCAGAACCATGGCTTGATCAAGGACCCCTCCAGGGACATATTTCGGCAGAGGAGGAATCACCCAAACTACCCCTACCCCCAGCCCGGCCCCGGAAGCCTATGAAAACTCCGAGGTACAGCCATATCAGGACCCTCTTCCTCCCTCCTCCCTCCCTCCCTCCCTCTTTTTTTCCCTCCCTCCCTCCCTCCCTCCCTCCCTCCCTCCCTCCCTCCCTCCCTCCCTTCCCTTTATCGATTTTCCTCCCTCCATCTCAGCTCTCTGCATCTTGTTTCCGCCACTTCATTCGTGCACGCCCGTTTTTCAGCAACTTCTTACATCGGCCAGGCTGTCAACGTCGTACGGATTCCAACCTTTCGCAACTATTGCGAGTCCAACTACACTTGTTGACCTCCATATCCACAGTGTGGGAGTGTAAGATCCGCTCACGATCGTGGACCGCCGGTGTTGAATCGTCCGTAAGTTCTAGACTGTGTTTCTCGGCCTTGGTTCTTTCACAGGGAAATCAAAACTTCATGCAATATAGCTGAACTACGAAAAAATGGGAGCTACGCAAAGTCTGGACTTTGACATGGACTGTCAGAAACCTATTTCAAACATGTGCTTGGCAAAGCCCGACAAAACTCCTGAACAACCGCAGGAAATGTTGAGGAAAAATCGAAGTTTCAAGAAAGAAATTGGGAGAATAGACTCGCGGCTTGCCGTGCTAAGAACGGAGTTGGGATCAATTAATAATAAGATAGAGAAAAACGAGGCCAAAGTATCCAAGTCCGTCTTGCCGAGCGACCAGAAGATTATTGACACGACTCTGAAGCAGAATAGTGTGCTTCTTGACCGACAAAATAGTTTAATCTTCGAGATCAAGGAGCTAGAACTAGCTCAAAGTCGACTGAGGAGAACATCTGAAGACCTGAGAGAGGAAATGAGCAAGTACGGCGCCTGCAATGTCAGATTCTCTGATTAATGTTAATGTTAAAAATGAAATGATATTATTTGTAATCATCCGAGGACGGTGAAAGGATATAACTTGGCTTAGTAACGATTTTCACCTCAAATAGACTCGGCAGTGCCGTGTGGCCTGGGCAGCTATCGTCACGGATATCTTCAGTCATGTATAATCCAGCAATCCGACATTGAATGATGACTGATTATGCTGGATGACCGCCGGGGTCCCGTCCCGGATCATCGCCGCCGGATCACGGCGGCCGGGCACTGCCGCAACTCAGTGACCGTTGCAACTTGCCTTGCCACCGGCAAGGCGCCCCGGCGGTTGTCGTTGCCGCAGTGCCCTGGCAGGAACATCGAATTCCTTGGCTGTGCAATCATCGCGGCCGTCCTCCGACTCGCCCGGCCAGTACTCCGGACTGGAGTCCGGCCCGTTCACAGAGTCATTCGGAAAACTAAGTTGAAACTTTTAAAGATTCCCCGCGGCCAGCCCGTCGAGTCGGAGTGACTCGGCCCCCGCGGACTCTCGCCGCTGCCCGGCGCCGGCGCCGGCCCGGATCACCGACAATCGGATCGGTGACTGGGGGGCCTCAGCCTCGAAGTTACTCAGTAGTCTGATTAGACCAATCGGCGGACAGCCGGCCCCCGAAATGCGGCCCCTGGTCGTTGAGGTGTATCACCGTCAGGTGCAAGCAAGACAACAAGTACCAAGCCTTGAAGAGCAACGTGAGATTGAGGAGACCCACACGTTACTGCGAACTAATCAAGACTTCCTGATCTCCTCTTGGTATCTCATCAGTGTTGAATCTTTGCTCGATCTTGTTTCCAATCCTCTCGTGACCTTCTCTTGCAAGGGTGTACATAGATATCCCTGTGGCCCGCAGGTCTGTTCTGCCCCCAGTCCTTGCATACGTTCTCAAGAATGTTCTCGAGCAGTGCTACCATGTACTTGTCATTCAACGTTCTTGCCGTCCTGTCACTTGTAGCCTGCCTGCTCCAGAATTCGTTGGGGTTTCAAACGCTCACTGCAAGAGGTTTCCTTCGTGGCTCCAACCAAGTGAGATGTCGGCGCCAAGCTTACTGTCGCAAAGTGAACATCTTTAAGCTCAGATGTAGCAATGCTGAAGGGTATGTATGATCTTGTTGTTTGCGGCTGTTTCCTCTCAAGACCTTACAGTCTCAGGACACTCTTCAGCCCTCCTTGGTCGTGTCTAGAGAAGTGTGGGGCTTGCTGCTACCTCCTCCCAGAGGAAAGGGATCTAGACTGCTTGTCCCCTGAGGATCGAAAGATATACATCGACATGGCGGGGGAGGACGGATGGTGCAAAAACTTTGACAAGGACAAGCACCTGTGCAGGATCTACGATGAACGGCCAGGGTTTTGCAGGATGGAGGTAAAGATGGGCATGACTTGATTTTACCTCATGAGATGGGCAGAACATCCAGATGATGTACAGCATTGAAGAAGAAGAACTGGGAGACTTTGCTGCAGACGCTTGCAGGGACCACATCGATGAGGTGTTTGCGAACGTGCGACTTGACTGTTCATCACCGATTCATTGCAGCTGTACGGAGAGGACTCAATCACCCGGATCAAGTTCGACATGCTGCAAGAGAAGGTTAGAGAATCTAGTGGATGGAGCACTCCGCCGAGATCTGAGGAGGGTGACGTTGACTTGGAAGAGTTGTTGAGAACAAGGGAGGAGGTGAGATCGGTCATGCTAGCTTCTCCTCTCTCTTACCCATGGTCATCAGCTGCACAAAGTGATCGAGTCTGGAGTCCCCGACGATGAGAGAACGGGGATGAAGGAGATCTTAAGGGTGCTGAACGAGGCGATCGATGCAAAGAGGAAGGAGACGTAGCGAATGCCCGATCACTGGATCCGGGAGCGCAAGGTCGGTTGCCCTTTTTTTCGGAACCCTAGAACTAGCCTTGAGTCCAATTACCAGATCCATCTTGCATGATAAGAAGAAAGACCACTTGTGATGGCGTTGGCAACAATGCAAAATGGAGAGTTGGTTCTAAATCTTGACTTCATGCAGAGGAATAAAAGATAGATAAGAATACTGCGCTCAAAGAGTCAAAGCCTCTTCGATGAATCGTGGATGCCATGGACAAGATTCAAGAATAACAAAAGGAGGGATAGGAGCTGATGCATCTCATTCATCGAATAAAAGTTCTCACTAATAGACGAGCAAACTAAATATACAAGAACCCGTTGACGCACCATCAACACAAGCAATCAAGCACGAAAATGCATTTACACTATAAAGGCTCTTGAATGCCCAGACACCTTCGCCCGGTCTTCATGAACTCAACAGATTCTTCTCACACCGCTCTGGTGGTTTCGAAAGTGTGAAAACGCAGAGGCGGAGCAAAGACTGCTCCATGAAAGTAACAAAACAAGTCTTCACTTTTCACACGATAATCAGCCCAAACCTCGCTGAGCTTCTCTTGGTTGTAGGCACCACTCACTTGTGTCTTCAGGCATACAGAATTCCATCGAGCCAACCGCAATCTCCTCCATCTCGTTGGGGCCCTCTTGGCTGGATTGATCCAAGCACTCGCAAGTGCTCTCCTCCCGTGACCACCGGGTGGGTCCGAAGCTTGCATCACTCTCGTCGCAGGAGGAAGAGCTCCGCCGCACATTTGATCTCGACAAACAAGATTCGACGTAAGGCGCGCTGGAGCATGCAGACTCGCCTCCTCCTTCACCTTGCTCACATTTTTCGCTCACCAAGAACCGCATGCAACTATCCTGAGGATTCTCGTGGGTCTTATCCGTTTGCGACGGCGACGGTTGGTTGGGCTCTGATTTCTGCCTTTGTGCCTGCGGAAGCTCCTTGAATGTATGAACCAAGTTCTTTGTGTGTCTTGCCCACGATTTCCTATCCCATACGTCACGGACGGTCTTGGAGCTGATCCCATAGAACTTGGCGATCACCTCGCTCTCCACATACTTGCTCGTTGGATCGGATGTTCTTTCTTGAAAGATTTTTGCAGCCAGATCGGCACTCAGTTTCCGTTGACGCACCTGGATGTTGCGTCGTCCTGCAACCGTCCCGGTCAAGGGGCCAGCGACTGGATAGGCAGATTCTTCCTTCGCCACCTGCTGGTCGAAAAAGACCCTGCGATAGGGGAAGAAGTGGGGCCCCGATAGTCTCTCGCTCATATCGCAAAGAATGCTCTTCGACAGACCGGCTGATCGCTGTAGACGACGCTGTAGGGAACAGAACCGGGTCGAACGAAGAAAGTTGCCGTGGAACAAGAAGAAAGATGTTATGAGAAGATGGAAGCTCAGCAAGAATGAGAGAAGAGGGAAAGTCAGTAGTCAAGGCGATCAGTGGAGGGCGGGGAGGAGCACATACAAGGGATGCGTGGCGTAGTTGTATACTTATTATTGCTTCAGGAAAGAGCCCCCAGAGGGGGTCCTCAGTGTCTCATGAGTGGACGAAGCTCAACGAGATGGAATTGGTTTGTGACTTAGGTCGGGACTTAGGAAATCGACGAGCCTGGCTCAGGGGTCAGGCAGAGAAGAGGGGTTTAGGGCTAATAACCGCTCGAGGTCGCGCCTGCCATGGGTATAATTGTAATTGGATATTTGATGTTTTATATTTATTTACTCACCTGCGAACTTCATGAAAGCTTGTTCTGTGCAACTACACCGACAAAAATTTCCACACCCAAGACAGCCAGGCAGAAATTATCGAGAGCAGACAAGGAAGTGTTTTACTTCGAGACAGAGTTGATCTCTGCTTGAATGATGATTGACTCGCTGTTAATGATTGTGACCAGACTGAAAAAGCCATTCCATCGGAACGAGTAATAGATCTCAAAGCATTTCATCCTTGCGCAGGGCTTTTCCTTGAAAACCCCCCGGAGAAGTACGGGATGGTACGTTCACAAGCATCTTCTAGCCTCGTCGGAGCATTCTGCAACTTGTTTACTTCCTGTCTGTCAGCATTCATTCGAGCTGTACTCTTGTCGTCCCTTGTACTATGACGTTCGTCGTTTAAGTCATCTATATTCACTCCGCTGTACTTCAATATCTCAGTCTTCACAATCTCTCGCTGATTCTCTGCAACCAAACTTGGTCACATGTTGATGCATACTTGGCTCTCTGTCTGCGTTGTCAGAGTGAGAGGCTTGAGGTCAGACATTCTGAATCACCTTCAACGCTGCCATTTGTGACATGTTGAGGAAGATCATGAGGGTGATCTTGATGGTCGCTTACAATGGTGATGTTTGCTTCAGAACGTAGAGAAACATCGTCGCTGCCTATCGATGAAAGTATAGATGCATGAGGCGACAAACTTGTTGTCGCGTCGTCACTAGGACTATCTTTATGGTCGTATTTGTCAAGATGCTCATTATCATCATGATCTTTCATCGCTCGTTCTCTTCTTCTCCTCTGACGCTTCTTCTTCTCTTCTTCTTGTTTGTCACAAAGTGATAAGGCTTTGACTATTTGGACATGGATATATATAAGAATATACATCTTCACAAAGTGACAACAATTCATGCAACAAGAGATGCATCGTTCAAAGGCGGAGAAGTTCAAACATGATGTGAACAAGTCATGTGGCAGAGTGAAACATCTCTCATAAATATGACATTCCATCCAGCATATGACGATCCGGGAGGTCTTCGTGGAAAAACGTCTTGGTCCCGGAATCTTCCGATTCAACACTGTATTAGAATACGCTTCAGCTGCAACCATGCAGAATCTAGTTCGCAATCACTCAGGGCCAGGCTTATCATGTGCTACCTGTTCGCAACGATTGGAAAATGAAAAATCCACAGAAGAATTCTCTACCTGTGTGATGGGATGGCGGGGTGACTCAGAGTCAGCTGCGAGCCGCTCCGAGTCAGTGCCGGAGAGCCTGATCCGATCAGTACACGAGGACAATCAGCTCGGAGAGTCGAGGAGGCTCAGTGACCTTGACACTGTCGCACATTCCATGCGTGATAGTATTGAGCTCCGGAGTCCGGCCCGGGCCGCAGACCGTATCGGAGTGACGAGGCTGGCCGGTCCCCGGGCCGCGGGCCCGGGCGGCCGGCGGGGAGGGGCTTGGACCTCGTACTGATTTTTAACTTAACATTGAGTAAAGAGACTATGAGAGCCATGTTTTGAAGTTGGTCGGGCACTCGACTCGAACGAGACGCAATGGCTTGCAAGTTGCGACCATCCACGAGCTGCTCCCCTGCTTGCGCTTGCGCCCTCCCCCCCCCCCCCCCTTCTCCCATCTCCCCTCCTCCCTCTCCCAACCATCCCTCCTCATCTCCATGCTCAATGTCGCTCTCTTCCTGCACCACTTGCTCTTGCTCCTGCTCCGGCTCCGTCCTGCTCCTGCTCCTGCTTCCTTTCTCTCCTCCATTACTACCTTCTGCTGCTTCTGCTGTCTCAGTCTTTTCATCTGCATCTCATCATCAAAAGCTGCTTCCGTGTGCCTGCATGTTGACTGGGATGGCCGTCAACCGCATAACATGCTCGCTTCGCCACAAAAGTGTTTTCCTACTTGACGATTGCACCAGGGACCAGCTGCAATGATGTCGCAGAGGCGCTTATGTGGCAATCTTTTGTTCCTCCTCCTACTGCCCAAGATCGCACTTGCCTTCGTCCCGGTGGTGGGGCTGCAACGCGCGATGCCGGGTCATCGCTCAAACCTCTCCCCTTCGAGGGATGCAGCGTTCCTCAGGGTTTTGAGCAGCAGAAATCCTTCTGCTCCTCGAGGATGGAGGACGAAGGTTCCTGTTGCCATGTCGGGATTTTCCCCTCCTTTCGTGGGATCCATCGACGATGGAACACAGAGCTGCAGATGCATCATCTTCGACCAGAAGGGGAAAGTTGTCACCAAGGCGCAGAAGCAGAAGCAACAAATCTTTCCTCAGCCCGGATGGTGCGAGCAGGATCCCCGTGACATCATTGACAACGTGAGATTCTGCATTGAGGAAGCTGTGAAAGACTTGCAGCGGTTGGGCCACAGCGTGGAAGAGGTGAAGGGAGTGGGAATTACAAACCAGCGAGAGACGACGGTGATCTGGGACAGGAAGACTGGCAAGCCACTACACAATGCCATTGTTTGGTTGGACACCAGGAACTCTAAGACCTGTGAAGATCTTGCCAACGCACACGGAGGTAGAGACGCGTTTCGAAGGAAGTGTGGTCTGCCTATCAGCACTTATTTCTCAGGTGAAGGTTGGGGTTGCCAATCGTTGTTTCTCACTGTGTTCGGTCTAAGGCGTAAAGCTGAAATGGCTTTTTGATACCTTTCCTGAGATCTTGGCAAAGGCAGAGAGAGGAGAAGTGATGTTCGGAACGGTTGACTCTTGGTTGATCTACAATCTCACGGGCAAACATGTTACTGATGTTACCAACGCATGCCGTAAGACGCGTGCCTTGCTATGATTTGATTCTCCTTCTACAAAATGATGAGATACAGACGATTTATATTAAACTCCTTGCCTTGAGCATCATGTGATGCAACTACATGCAGTGCCTCTAAAGTTTTGGGCAGGTACTATGCTCATGAACCTTGAAGCTCTCAAATGGGACGAAGAGGTCTGCTCGAAGGTCCATGCAACATGTCAGCCCCGAATTCATGCAACTGATGTTTCGATAGTTCGGAGTGCCAATGTCCATCCTTCCTGAGATCAAGAGTTCTGCCGAGGTTTCTCTCCTGAATCCTGTCGCTTTTTCCTGAGTTGCTGAAAAGATTTACGGCGACATTCTCGATGGTCCATTGAAGGTGACAATGCTTGGCTTTGCTTACCTGTCCCGATATTGGAGGATCAGGGGATTCCTGTTGCTGCCTGTTTGGGCGATCAGCAGTCCGCATGCGTTGGGCATTGCGCTTTCAATCCTGGCGATTCTAAGAACACGTAAGATCATGGGATGCTAATTTCTTGAATCTCCGTTTTGGTCGCAGTCTTGGTGATGCTTATGTTCCATTGACTCACCTGATCAGGTACGGCACAGGGTGCTTCCTGCTGATGAACACGGGAGAGAAACCTTCATTTTCCAATAACGGCCTCCTGTCCACGGTTCGAGCCCTTTCAGTCCAAGTGCTGATCGCTTCTCATTTCCCTGTTCCTCTCAGGTCTGCTATCAGTTGGGAGCAGACGCACCAGCCATCTACGCACTTGAAGGCATCCATTCGGCCTTCCCCAACAGTCCTTTGTGACCTCTTGGCAGGCTCCGTCGCTATTGCTGGAGTTGGCGTGAGCTGGTTGCGAGACAACATGAAGTTTCTCGAGCACGCGGAAGAGAGCGAGGTAAATCTCTTATATCGACCTTGGGTTGTCCGGCTCTGATATAGCTGGACATCAGAAGGTCGCCCGGAGCGTCCCCGACACAGGCGGGGTTTACTTCGTCCCAGCATTCTCAGGCAAGTCTGTCAACCATGTCAAATTACTTCCTCTGCTTCCGAGTCTCATTGTTGCCTTCAGGCTTGTTTGCTCCATACTGGAAGGAAGGCGCCCGTGGTGCGATTCTCGGTCAACTTGTTTCATGAACAATGCCTGGAAGGCGCTGAACTCTTTCTGAAAGGTCTTACTCAGTTCACCACATCTGCTCACATTGTCCGCGCGCTCCTTGAGGCCGTTGCCTTCCAGGTGAAGATACCTTGCGCTCTCCCTCCCCCTCCCTCTCTCCCTCCTCCCCTTCCCTCTCCTCCTTGGGCCCCTTACTCTACGCAGACCGCAGATGTGGTTGATGCCATCATGAAGGGTTCGCTGCCAAGTCTGCTGCCATCGCAACGCTGACAAGTAACAGACTCAGGAATTCAGCTGACCCGCATGAAAGTCGATGGTGGAATGACAGCCAACGACGTCCTCATGGAGTTCCAGGTAATCTTTCCAACCTCCCCTCCTCTCCCAAACACCCTCAACCTCGTCCTCTTGCCCGGCTCTAGTGCCGCAGCTCTCTCCTCACCCTCAAACTCGTCCTTCCTTTCGTGTTATTTCTCCAGCTCATCCTGTCATACTACAAGGCTGATGTGCTCGGAGCCACCGTGATGCGGCCAGCCATGCGGGAGGTTATCAGCTGCTGTGACGTTCGAGTGTCAGAGCCTGACGGGTGTACAGGTCACTGCTCTGGGTGCTGCGTTGGCAGCTGGACTGGCAGTTGGTAAGGAAAGGCTCACTGCTCATGCTGCATCTCACTTTCTCCTCTTAGGCGTGTGGAAGAACATCCAGGAGCTTGAGAAGGTTCAGAGCGACACCTGCGACTACACCTTCTTCCAGTCCAAGGTGGGACTGGGAGCGATGCTGACGTCATCAGAGTTTGCTGAGTGGCCAACAGATGGACACGGAGACGCGGAAGATGAAGAAGATGAAATGGGAGGACGCTGTCAAGAGAACCTTCGATTGGGTTCAGTGACGCGATGGGGCCGAGGTGGTGGCTTTTACCATGTCCTTCAATCGTTGATATGAAAATCTCCCTCCCGCAAAAACTGCTCATGCCCCTCCGTCTCCTTGTACCATTGCACCAGGTGCCTCAGTCCCTCCTCTATCCCCGTCCTGGGCGCCCACCCCAGCAGCGCTCCAGCCTTGCTGATGTTTGCGTACGTCTCCTCTACCTCGCTGGGACTGGAACCTGCGTCAACCAGCGTCGCGTTCTTGCCCAGAATCACCTCTAGGAAGCGGATAAAGTCGCGGACGGGCACAGGATGGCTGTTGCCCAGGTTGAAAGTCTCTGGCCGGAAACAGCCGTTAGCGTCTCGGTGGCTCCTGAACTGGCAGGCGGACAGGATGCCTGAGACGATGTCGTCGATGAAGGTGAAGTCCCTTGCCATCCTCCCTCCTTCATACAGCTTGATGGGCAGCCCCTTGTCAATGTTGTGAGTGAACATGTAAGCTGCCATGTCCGGTCGATTCCATCTGCCGTACACTGTGAAGATCCGAAGGGCGGTGGAGTGTAGGCAATAGGTGTTGTAGTAGGAGAAGGCCAGGAGCTCGTTGCTCTTCTTTGTGGCTCCGTAGAACCCAGCTGGCATGTCCGTCCGGTCGCTCTCGGAGAAAGGTTTCTTTCTGTTCAGCCCGTAGACGCTGCTGGAGGAGGCGTACACGAGGTAGCACTTGGGGCACTGCTTGCGAATGGTCTCAAGCAGGACGGCGAAGCAGTCGAAGTTGTTGCTGACGTACTCGTAGGGCTTGTAGTAGGCGTAGCGAACCCCAGCCTGAGCTGCAAGATGTACAACATGCGTGAAGTTGCTGCTCGAGAAGATGCGCTGAAGCAGCTCCTCGTCGCAGAGGTTGCCATGGTGGACTATGATCCCCCCTTGCTCCAGGATCTCCTTCCGTGCCACCTTGAGCGTCTTGCTGTAGTACGTGTTCAGGCTGTCTATCCCCACCACCTGCTTCGGCGACAACCCTCCTCCTCCGCTTGCCTTTGGCAGGATCATCCCTTGTATCAGATTCATTCCAATGAAGCCCGCGGCTCCGGTCACTAGGACCCTGTCTTGCTCGGTGAAATCCACCCTCCTCTCGCCCTTGTTGGGACAGTCATCCACACAGGAGACGCGACAAGTCTTGAGCAGCAGCATGCAACACACGACCAACCATGCTTTCATCTCGCTAGTTGGCAGGAGACTGGTGGAGCAGATCCGAGCCTCAAGCAGCGTCAACGGGGCAGCAGCTGGACCCGCGTGATGCCATGACGACTCTGCCTATCGCTCCTGCCGCATCATCTTCCCTCCTCCCTCCTCTTCCTTCCTCCCTGCATCCCGTCACCAGGGAAGCGATCCTGGTAAAGATAAGGAAACTGCGCAGGGGGTCATGCGAAGGGCAACGGAGAGCAAAAGAGGGCATATACCTGCATATTTATTATTACCTCTGCTATAGAATATACCAGCCTAGGGTGGGGGCCCCAAAGAAGGGGGACACGAGATTTGTGGGGTAAGTCAGGCGCGCAGACGGAGACAACTGAAGAGCAAGCGGAAGGAACGAGCGAAGGATAGAGGGTAGAGGAGAGGAGCAAAGACAGGACAGGACAGGAGAGAACAGGAGTGAGGATAGGAAGAGCAAGCAGAGGAGGGGGCAAGTGAAGGGGAGGAGGTAGTGGAGAAGGAAAGCTACGGAGGAGGAGATCGCTTGAACATGTATCATCCCAGGTACTCCCTCTTGGTATTGCTCTGCTCTCTGTTGTGATGTCGATGCTGCTCAGGAAGGAGAACGCTTGCTACGACACCACAGAGTGGGACGAGCTGCAGAAGAAGTATGGAAACCTTGATACTGAGCTGGGGAGCGATCGCTACTTGAAGGATCTGGAGGAGGAGACGAGAGCGATAGGAGATCTTCTGAAGAAGCAGGAGAAGGAAGAGGAGAGGAGATGGAATCAAAGGGCGATGGAAATGGGTGATGAAGACGACGAAGCTGACGAAGACGAGCAGACATTCATGGAGAACTACAGGTTGCGATTGGTTTGCGTGCAGGGCGGGTCTGAAGATGGATCTTGTCCTTTCAGGCAGCGCAGGCTCGAAGAGATGAAAGCTGCAGCCAAGGCAGCCAAGTTCGGTGAAGTCTACAACATCTCGGCAGACTCCTTCCGACAGGTCAGCGATGTCACCATGTTGCTCGTCTCAATTGGCTGTCGCAGGAAGTGACGGATGCGGCAACAGAGAGTCTGTTTGTGGTTGTTTACCTGTATCGCGATGGAAGAGCCGACTGCGAGCTTGTGAATGAGATGTTGACCGAGATGGCGAAGAAGAACCCCAACACAAAGTTCACGAGGATATACTACTCGAACGCGGTCAGCATGATTTTCAATGAGCCGTCCAAATTGATGTTGCTTGAAGATCCCCAACTACCCTGAAGCACATCTGCCGACCATCTTGGTATATCATAAGCATGACATCGTCAAGCAGGTATCACAATGCCTCGTGCGCATTGAATCTTTTCTGCAACTCAAACTTGTTGCCGTTTGGCTGATACCAACTCTCAGATAGTAACTCTACGAGAATTTGGAGGTTACGAAAGAATGGCAAAACCAGACGGCAAGAAACTGCTCGCTAAAGCTCTCAGGTTTTTCAACAACAACTTGTCACACGCCAATGATCTTTGAACCTTCTTAGATCCGTTGGTGCCCTGCAACCATTGGAGGAGGATGAAGAAGAGGATGGTGAATGAGGCATTCCATCATTACTCGAGCACAACACAATGAAATTGCTATGGGGTGCCAACTTTTTCTCAAATCAGGTTTACTTCCTACAGGCATGATCAAGTGCAAAGTGAAAACTCTCCTGCTAGCAGGACCATCCCATCTATATTCACACCGCCGACTTCGCCTTCTCAGCGATGGACTGCTCGCCCCCCTCAACAATGGGACTTGGTCCTACCAAAAACAAATTCTTCTCTGCGATCTTCGCCTTCACTTTCGTCAAAACCTCTCCCAGCTTCTTGAGCCCTTCTTCTCTGTCCTGACCTTCAGCTAGGCCGTATGCAAACTTGGCCTGTCCCAAGAAGCCCATTGCCCTGTCACACGCATTCTTCTTCATGGCCTCAAACGCCCTATGGCAGCAAAGATCGCCAAATTGCTTGTGGGGGACCACACTGACGGTGAACTGCTTCCTGAGCCCACCCCACACGAAGCGTACGTTGCCGCTAGTGAGAGCAAAGATCGTGTGATCCCTCCCAAGACCGACGTTGTCTCCTGGTCTGAACTTGGTCCCCCGCTGTCGGATAATGATGTTGCCTACCGTTACTTGCTCTCCTCCTGAAGCAAACATGAGCGGGCAAGGGATCATAGGAGTGAAGGTACACACCTAGTTTCTTCACTCCAAGCATCTTTGGTTGAGAGTCTCTCCCGTTCCTCGAGGATCCTCCTGCTTTCTTCGTAGCCCACCTAACAGCACGAATCAAACTATGCTCAATCGACGGCGAAGCTAGTATGCCGAGCGACACAAGGCATACCTTCGGCTGATCATGCTCAGGGCAGACATGGCAATGTTCACGGGGGGCGCATGAGGGGTCGGAGGAGCTTGCAAGGTCCTGCCCATCATCCGCAGCATAGGCGCAACGCACTGGCTCAGCCGCTGCATGCCGCCGACGACAATTGCAGAGACGGTTCCTTCTGTCAGAAATTTCTTGCGGTTCCTTAAAAATCCTGGTATGAGAGGGGATGCGGGGTGCGGGTTATTCTGCCCATGGAAGAGAAGCTCAAGGAAGCGGGTTGGGGTGCCGCAACTTCCGCCGCCATCGGCAAGATAATGTGAGGAGGAGGAGCAGGAGGAGGAGGAGCAGGAGGAGGAGCAGGGGGGAGAGGAGGAGGAGGGAGAAGGATGGACGGAGGAAGGTTGGAGGCATGCAGGTAGTTAGGTGGGATGGAGGGAGGAAGAAGCGAAGAAAAGAGGTCAATAGGATGAGTAGGTGAGGGACAGAGCAAGGATTGGAGACTGGGCGAAGCGAAGACAAAGCCTTAAGAGTGCAGCATGGTGGATGCGAATGTGCGTGCTGGATGGGCATGCAGTGGTGGATTTGAGCACGGGTAGCTTCGAAGGACTCCTAGACTGAGCTAAAGTTGGATGGAGAGGAGAACTGGAGGGCTGATAACGGTATTTCCTTCTAACTTCTTCTGCAGAAGCCATTCGTTCAACACCCCCGTCTCCTACCCAAAACTTGTAAACTCTTGATGGGCCCATTGCTTCCCTTGTCCCAAGCTGACTGCCAGCTTACAGGGTATGACCGGCGCAGCCATAGCCACTCTCGTGTATTGCCCGACCAAGGTGGATCATTACTTGTTGCCTCCTCCTCCTGACGCTGGCATGCAAGAATTACTTCGCGCAGCAGCGTCAGACCGAGGACGCGCTGAACCATTTCTTTGCGGGTTGTGAGTTGGAGGGAACAACGTGAGCCTTACATCGCACCAGGAAGCATCAGTGGATACATCCTGGGCGCAATGCTGTCGACAGGAAAGTTCCACTTCAGTGTCGTGCAGAGGCTCACGCTTCACTGCAGCCAAGAACTTGACAACTCACGGGTTGGTGGTTGGAGGGGTCGGCGGTGAGGGAGGTACTTCGGGGTTCACGGTTCCCTGACAAGGCAGGGCAGGAATGGGGTTATTCTTTGGGGGGGGGCTCCTGGATGCTCTGAGATTACGAGTGGTGATGAGAGGAAAAGGCGATGGAGTGTTTGAGAGTCCTGACGGGAAGGGCAGGGAAAGAGCATCTACGAGAGGAGAAAGAACGATAGGCCGATCCAAGAGCTGCAGAGTCTTTATGAAAGGGGAAGCCTGACGTACAACGAGTACCTCGACGAGCTAGCAAGCCTGAAAAGGAAGAAAATCCTGACCCTGAAAGGTGCTGCTGCTGGCGTGCGTGTGGTGACTGTGGGGGGAGGAGGAGGAGGAGGGAGGGAAAGGGACACGGCTGGTCAGGGAGAAAGAACAAGAGGGAGAGGCTTGTTGACTTTCCTTCTTCCACTTGCTCCTATGGAGAGGATGATTGCTTTCTTCGCAGAGGAGCTGAAAGAGGAGGAGCCTTGGTGGATGACGTACCTGCCTGTGAGGAAGATGACAGAGGAAGAGATTGAGATGCATGCGGAGAACTGCCGGAGGATAGAGGTAAGGGAGTTTGAATCCGTGGGGGACTGGGTTTGACTTGTAGAGCAGCTCGCTAAGACGCACGTTGACCGAGAGAAAGTCAGGCTAAGTTTCGAGCAAAGTTTTAAAAACTAACGAACTGAAGCCTCTTCTTCTCCCTCGCGCTCCTCCAAGTGCTCGTACTCGCTCGCTGCTCGACTTTTACTCCTTCCCCTTTCACTGGAAACTTCATATCAGACGAAAGAGAAAGTATTGATCCGGCAATTGCCAACACCTTGGCTCCTGTCAGGATGTGCTTGCGCAGTAGCAGTCGCTCAAGCTGCTTTCTCTCCTCCTCCGCTCCGACCTAAGGAGTACTGTCATCATTCGAGCGCATTCACGGCTGGAAAAACAGCAAGATGCCGATAGCGCTGGAACTGGAGCTGGAATTGTTGTGGAGGTGGGTAAAAGTGGTGGTGATCATTGTCATGTGAGGAGGAGGGGGTGGAGATGGAGATGGAGGAGGAGATGGAGATGGAGGTGGTGGAGGAGAAGGAGGATCAGCAGCAGCAGCAGGTTCTTGCGGTTGTTTTGTGGTTTTGGTGTAGGAACAGGAGCAGTCGGAGGTCTGGAAGCACCACTCTCGTTGTCGTTACTGTCTCCATGCTCGCTTCTTCGTCCGTCTGTGAAACGTCACCGTGATCTTTGAGATCAGGACGCACTCGAAAGAAGATGAATGTAGGAGGAGGAGGAGGAGGAGGAGGAGGAGCATGGGAAGTGGGGAGTGAGAAGAGGGGAAGAGCGGGAAGAGCGAGGGGAGACGGGAAGAGGAGGAGGAGGAGGAGGAGGAGGAGGAGGAGGAGGAAGAGGAGGAGGAGGAGGAGGAGGAGGACAGAACCATTTGATGCTCCGCGGGACGCTGAGTGTCGACAGTTTCCCACCGCTCCTTGTGACGTATGGCTTCTTCAACCTGAACCGAAGCTGAGCTGCATGAAACAAGAAAATTAGAGCAGCTCACCGCTGATATCTCTGCTTCCAGCTCTTGGAGAGCTGCGCTGGCCACGACCATGCTGCGAGTGTTTGCGGGTCAGGAAGAGTTGCAGCCGCAGACCTGCAAGACCTGCTGTTCATGATGGTGTTGTTGACAGCAGAAACAGCTGACAGCCAGGAAGAAAGTCAGACAACTTCTTTCATCGTGCAGGTCGTGCATTGAAATTTATACATGCCCCTTCCCCCTCACCTTCTCCGAAACGTAGTGACTCTATCGTCTCCGCCGCATTCTGATTCTCGCACGCACAAGTCACTATCACCTGCAGTCCCAAGTCATGAAAGGCTTTTTACACGTGCAGCATGATCTCACTGAAGTCACGCAGTTGCCGCCCAGGGCACGTCGGAGGAGGAGGGTGAGTTTTGAGTTGGAGTAAGGGACGTAGGGGTCTTGGTTCACCAGCGCCCGAACACAATTCTGCATTCTCAACTGTCAACGAGTCAAACTATGGTCAGACTGCTGGGAAACCTTAAGCGCCAATAGGCCAAGATTGATGTAAATAGCCTCTTGAATCCTGTCTCCTTTGTTTGGAACCTGCCAGTGTGTGAACATGTGGCAACAGGGGAGAGCTCAAGGGTCATACGTTTCGAGACCCGGATGCTAGAACGGATTTTGAAACTGATACAGCGCAGAAGGAGGGTCAGAAAAGTTCAATACGCTAGTAAGAAAGCAGCATGGCATCGAATTTTCGGGGATGGACATCGCAACATTAGCATAGACATCAAGTCATGGAATTTCACACTTGTGATCACAGGCTGCATCGTCAAGCTCATCATGTAAATGGAATGGGAGCATCGAGGATGAAGAGAGAAGGAGCAACGAAGACAACACCTTGCTCTGCTCCGCCGAGGTCAACTAAGCACAGAACGTTCCTGCAGGATGAGCCATCATTCATTTCATCCTGAGCTGCCCTTGACTGATGCACTATGATGACGGTGTGGGCCCTTGAAGACTTGAGATTCATTGCCGTCTCTGGATGAGAACAACAATAAACCCGAGATGAGAAACTGTTATCGCATCTCACCTGCTCTCGTTTTTCTTTGCGAGCCCAGCTGAAGCAATCTCGCACACTCGTCGAGGTTCTGGACACGCCTGGACCCTTGTCCACTTGTGAAGCAAACAATCTCAGTACCCTGGAGTGGTGTCCTTGAAAGAGTTTACCGGAGTACAGCCACGTGAGACAGAGCCTTCTTCTTGGCGTCTTTTGCTTCTTCTTCTCCAAGAAGATCGATGATCTCATCTCCATACACCTCTACCATCGACAATGAATATTCTAGCAATCCTCCGCCTGTTGCTAAATTTTGTTCTCTGGCTTTGAAAATCTTTGAAATTTGTATCACTAGGTGTCAAAGTCCTTTGACGGTAAACCTGCTGTATTGCTCGGGGAACAACACCAGAGGAATCAGAACAGCCGAAAGGATCGACGTGTTCATCCTCAGGGCCAAAGATGGTGAATGTCTTGCCTGTCGTGAGATTTGCATGTGAGACGTCAAAGTCCACCCACCATCATCGATCAGGGATAATGCGAAGACATGAAACTTAAGAGACAGAAGATATCAGATTTAGAGAAGAGGGGATATGAGATTTGACATGAATGTCACTTAAGATCACATGCGTCAGGGCTCAACATACAATGAAATCTGCATCGATCAAGATGTGGAGAACAAAAGTGGGTGAATTCAACTCATCATGGAAGAGAACCAGGTCCCACACTACAACCAAAGCTGCGGAGCAGGCAGCGATTGCAGTCAAGGAAAAGTTGTTAAAGTTCCCACCAGATCCAGTCTGTCCATACGCCATGATGCAAGCGTCTTGACCTGACAGTGTTGTTGTTAGATAACATCGCAGAAAGCAGAGGCTCTAGACCTTGCAGGAAGCGATCAACGAATGGTCGACCGGAGACCTCGTACACCTCCTCCTGCTTCGACTTCTCCCCGTGCACCTTTGCCATCGTCATTACTGCTTAGCTCTCGGTGCGAGCACTGCCAGCAATCGAGTACATGGTCAAGGGAGAAGGGACGAACTCCTGATCCTGGAAGGAATGTCAGACTTTCCCGTGCAGAGTAAGCACGCGTCTAGACGTGCCTGGACAGCACATAAGAACGCTCCCGTTCCTTCCATCTTGGACCTGAAGTTGGTATCCCAGCCTCATCAACCCAACAGCCCTCTCCACTGAAAGCTACTTCTCACCCATAGCATACACGCTTCCACTCTGCGATCAGCCTGCCCTGCGATCAGACGCCAGGTAGGACATCACAGTCTCTGACCTCATTGGGAATGAAGCCTTCGCTCCTGTTGGTGCACATACTCCCCTCCTCTTCCTGCGAAGAAGTTACCTCTGCATCCCTTCCTTCCTCGCAGTCAGCACAGAAATCTCAGCGTCTTGCCATGGGTCTTCTTTTCCTCCCCGTGACTCCCATAACAATCGCTTTGCCTGCAGAGTGTCACAGGCATCAGTGCAAGCAAACGAGCAGAGAGGGAGAGACAACTTTCTAGTGACGCAAACGGAAGAAGGGGAGAAACGATAGGATTGGGAGGAAATGCAAGAGGGAGAGGGGGCGGGGAAGGAGACAGGCAGGCAGGCAGGAAGGCAGGCAGGAAGGCAGGCAGGCAAGCAGGAAGGCAGGAAGGCAGGAAGGCAGGCAGGCAGGCAGGCAGGCAGGCAGGCAGGCAGGCAGGAAGGCAGGCAGGCAGAAAGGCAGGAAGGCAGGAAGGCAGGAAGGCAGGCAGGCAGGCAGGCAGGCAGGCAGGCAGGCAAGCAGGAAGGCAGGCAGGCAAGCAGGCAGGAAGGCAGGCAGGCAAGCAGGAAGGCAGGAAGGCAGGAAGGCAGGAAGGAAAGAGGGAGGGAGGGAGGGAGGGAGGAAACCTCTAGAGGACTACAGGCCTCGCTACTTTGTATCAATTTGAGCCTCTGCACAAATCTCTCAGCTGTCAGTTGAGAGCAACAAGACATTCCTGGTGGAGCGGCAGAACGACGGACTTTCCCGCTAGCCCACCACCGTCACAGCAGAGCGTTGCAAGAGAATGTACAAGAGTATACCTACTGAAGCTGCTCTGCCGACCATGGGCCTTATCCTGGCAGCCACCAGAATATGATAGCTTTCCTTCCCTCCACCTCCTCGGAGAGCAACTGTGCGGGTGAAGAAGGAGACTTCCCGGCCATGCTGACAGCAGCAGGCGGCTCGCATACAACGGCCCTCCTCCATCCTCGCGAAGCCTCCTACCGCCATCGCCATCCCCAAACCTAGCATGAGCTTGAGAAGCCCTCCCACCATTGTTAATCTGTGTTCCGCGAACACCGGCAGACCCGAAAGTGACTTTGCAACGAGGCACTGGCAGGATTCAGCCTCCGAGCGCCGCCCGGCCCGGCGGCCGGGCGGCCGGGCGGCAGGGAACGGCCCACGCCGGGTAGCTTGAACTGAGTCAGTGACGGTATCATTAAGGGGGCCAGCCAGCTTTAGGCGGCCATTCCCCCATCAGACTCTGAGTAGGCCATTCCTCCATCTGACTATCAAAAATCAACGGTTCATGTCGATCACATGTCATCCTGATGACTGTAAGAACTATGAACAAACTTCTTTTCGTATCCCCCGAATACGCCCCACCACTACTGTGGAGTGCTTTTAAGACATCTTCAGCTTCGTCCTCCACTGCTAACGTGTATGCACATGACTTCAACACGCCTTCCTGCTCCTCCCTCCGTCCTCATCCAAGCTCGCCCTCGTGCCTCCGACCAACGTGATCAGATCCGCCTGGACCTCCTCACCATCTCCTCCCTCTTCCACCTCCGACAGCTCGAGGCCGCTCGCATCCTGGTAAGATGTCGCTTGCTGAGAGTGGAGGAGAGGCGGAGAGGTGGAGAAGAGAGAGGAGGGCAGGAGCTGACGGGGAGGGCAGGGGATCTCGCTGACGTCCCTGAAGAGCGCGTGCCGGAGGCTGGGGGTCGAGCGATGGCCGTACACGCGGGAGGCAGTGCAGGAAGCTAAAGGAGTAGCTAGGGAAGAGGAGGGCACGGGGCAGGGATTGACAAGTGAAAAGCAAGGGCAAGACGCAGAGTTGGAAGCAGAAGAAGAGAGGGAGCACAGGTGGATGGATTGGTACCTGTCCTTTCCACTGGAAGAGACCTTAGAGGAAGGGGAAGGGGAGGTTAAGATGTCTCCATGAAGCATTCCCCTATCAATCGGGTTAACTTTCGACGCAAGTAAAGAAGATGACAAAGAGACATGCTGTAGCTCAATCTGCCACCGTGCGAAATCAAGCATCGTGATAGTACAACAGCTGCCTTACAAGCTGCGCAGCCTGCCTATGATCACGAGCTGGAAGCGTCGATCCTCACTCACCCGCAACAAACGACATTCATGTGTTTGCATCCTCAGTTGTGCTGGAGTTCTCCTCTACCTACCTCTCAGCCTGTCAGCCGGTGGTTCCGACTGGCCCGGAGCTTCAAGGCTCCGGGATGAGATTGCTCACAGCAGCAGGAAGATCATCAGCGACAAGGACCGTCCGGAGGAAGTTAGATGACCAGCACGTATCTACAACCTCCTAGGTACTGGCCAGTGCGACATTTGGCCTTTGAATGAGACTAGACAGGAAGATAGCTGCGTATATGAAGACACTCATCCTTGACTCTACCGAGACATCCGCGAAATCACAAATACAACTATGACTAGCACAGGCTGACCTGTCAGCTGCTCTATCGTGAATGCTGAGAGATAGTCTCACCCAACACCCACCTGATCATATCCCGGCCTAGCACCTACTGGCTGACTACTTCCTGGTCAAGACATGGTTTGCTGATCCAGACCCTTTCCTTTCCCATGTGTACTCAGTCACTGCAATTTGGTTGTCTTGACATCTCACTGGGCTCCAGCCCACTGGGCGCATGCCCTCATGCAGTGAAGCGCATCCGATCAGCTGCGGTGGACTTTGAAGACAGCGATGCTCGTCAGACCCTAGCAGCCAAGACATTCGTCCGCAAGTATCTCGGTGGAAGGGTTGACAATCTTCAACCCTTCCACTTGCACTGCGTTGAGATGTCATTGGATTACTGTCAAGCTAGTTTGCCAAGAGTCCATGCCCTAGTTGTCCCCATGTTGACGACAGTTGTATATCCTGCCGTCGGCGTTGAGCTCCTATATCAAGGACGCGCGGTTTGTCGTCGGACCGGCAAGACAGCTGGCCACCCAATCACTTTGGTAGCCCAGATGACTTTGCTTCTTCGCATGTACGACACCTGTCTCTGCCATGCTCTACAGGGCAGACGCTGTGGCGTTATTGTGTTGTCTCAGACCATGTAAGAGTAGAGTCTATACTACGAATATTTTACATTCCCAATGCTCCACGGATCGTTCACATCTTGATCGTGGGCGTCATTGTGGTGTGCGTCCCAACTGGGCTTGCGGGGATTGCCCTCAAATCCTTCGCCGTCCCAGCTAGAGGCCTTATCATCCACAGGAAACGACAGATACCAGTCCATCCACCCTCTCTCTATCTTACTCTCACTCGCTTGCTGCAAACCATATCCTTGCTCGCTCGGAGATGCTCCAAGTGCGGCGACGTCTGGCTCTGATCCTGTCACGTGTCGCGCAGGCGTTTCAAAGACATCTGTGCGGTCAGGAGATGTTGCATCCCGCGTGTACGGCCATCGCTCGACCCCCAGCCTCCGGCACGCGCTCTTCAGCGACGTCAGCGAGATCCCCTGCCCTCCCCGTCAGCTCCTGCCCTCCTCTTTGTTTCCCCTCCTCTCCTCCTCTCTCAGCAAGGGACATTCTTACCAGGATGCGAGCGGCCTCGACCTGTCGGAGGTGGAAGAGGGAGGAGATGGTGAGGAGGTCAAGGCGGATGTACCTGCGTTGGTCGGAGGCACGAGGGCGAGCTTGGATGAGGACGGAGGGTCCTGTAGCGTGAGGAGGCTGTTGTGTCGCCATGGGACCTGTATGCTTGAGGGACTGATGGTACTGAGATGGGGTTTTGGAGACGGCAACGAGCAAGGTAGTGCTCTGGTGGAGCTATCAAGTGGGAGCACTTGCCAAGATTGGAGCGCCACCGTATACAAATCTCAACGTGCGACTGGGCTCTGATCAGAGCAGGGGCAAACAGACTCCGCCGGAGCCTTCGTGCATGATTTCCGCCGGAGCCTTCGTGCACGGACTGCTGTCCCCCAAACTTAACTGATACGGAGGCTTCACTTCCTCGCCTCTCCTGATTGTCCTCGTACTGATTTTTCACTTAACTTTGAGTAAAAGATTGCACCCGGACGGCGACGCGCGGCCCCCGGGCCCCCGGGGCTCCGAGGCCGCGTGCCACAGGCACGGTGACACATTGAAAAGAGTCTCGGTGTCCGGACCGTGACCCGGACTCCGGATCTAAAGCAGCGGCCCGGCCCTGCCAGTGACTCCGAAACCTGACCCGGAGAGGGCACTATCAAGTAACCGGGCCAGCCTTCAACTCAGTGGCGGTCACGGTAATATTAAGGGGGCCAGCCAGCTTTAGGTGGCCATTCCCCCATCAGACTCAGGCTGAGTGGGCCATTCCTCCATCTGACTATCAAAAATCAACGGTTCATGTTGACATGTCATCCTGATGACTGTAAGAAAGTAAGAAAGATGAACAAACTTCTTTTCTTCATTTCATATCTCCCCGAATACGCCCCTCAGCCGCTACCGTGTCACGGGAGAAAGTTTGTTTGCTCCGGTTTGCACGTCTTTTTCAGTCAATAAAAGTTTAAGACATCTTCAGCTTCGTCCTCCACTGCTAACGTGTATGCACATGACTTCAACACACCTTCCTGCTCCTCCCTCCGTCCTCATCCAAGCTCGCCCTCGTGCCTCCGACCAACGTGATCAGATCCGCCTGGACCTCCTCACCATCTCCTCCCTCTTCCACCTCCGACAGCTCGAGGCCGCTCGCATCCTGGTAAGATGTCGCTTGCTGAGAGAGGCGGAGAGGAGAGGACGAGAGGAGGGCAGGAGCTGACGGGGAGGGCAGGGGATCTCGCTGACGTCGCTGAAGAGCGCGTGCCGGAGGCTGGGGGTCGAGCGATGGCCGTACACGCGGGAGGCAGTGCAGGAAGCTAAAGGAGTAGCTAGGGAAGAGGAGGGCACGGGGCAGGGATTGACAAGTGAAAAGCAAGGGCAAGACGCAGAGTTGGAAGCAGAAGAAGAGAGGGAGCACAGGTGGATGGATTGGTACCTGTCCTTTCCACTGGAAGAGACCTTAGAGGAAGAGGAAGCGGAGGTTAAGATATCTCCATGAAGCATTCCCCTATCAATCGGGTTAACTTTCGACGCAAGTAAAGAAGATGACAAAGAGACATGCTGTAGCTCAATCTGCCACCGTGCGATATCAAGCATCGTGATAGTACAACAGCTGCCTTACAAGCTGCGCAGCCTGCCCATGATCACGAGCTGGAAGCGTCGATCTTCACTCACCCGCAACAAACGACATTGAAGTGTTTGCATCCTCAGTTGTGCTGGAGTTCTCCTCAACCTACCTCTCAGCCTGTCAGCCGGTGGTTCCGACTGGCCAAGGCTCCGGACTGAGGTTGCTCACAGCAGCAGGAAGATCATCAGCAACAAGGACCGTCCGGAGGAAGTTAGATGACCAGCACGTATCTACAACCTCCTAGGTACTGGCCAGTACGACATTTGGCCTTTGATTGAGACTAGACAGGAAGATAGCTGAAGAGTATATGAAGACACTCATCCTTGACTCTACTGAGACATCCGCGAAATCACAAATACAGCTGTGACTAGTACAGGCTGATTTGTCGGCTGTTCTGTCGTGAATGCTGAGAGATAGTCTCACCCAACACCCACCTGACGATATCCCGGCCTAGCACCTACTGGCTGACTACTTCCTGGTCAAGACATGGTTTGCTGATCCAGACCCTTTCCTTTCCCATGTGTACTCAGTCACTGCAATTTGGTTGTCTTGACATCTCCCTGGGCTCCAGCCCACTGGGCGCATGCCCTCATGCAGTGAAGCGCATCCGATCAGCTGCGGTGGACTTTGAAGACAGCGGTGCTCGTCAGACCCCAGCAGCCAAGACATTCGTCCGCAAGTATCTCGGTGGAAGGGTTGACAATCTTCAACCCTTCCACTTGCACTGCGTTGAGGTGTCATTGGATTACTGTCAAGCTAGTTTGCCAAGAGTCCATGCCCTAGTTGTCCCCATGTTGACGACAGTTGTATATCCTGCCGTCGGCGTTGAGCTCCTATATCAAGGACGCGCGGTCTGTCGTCGGACCGGCAAGACAGCTGGCCACCCAATCACTTTGATAGCCCAGATGACTTTGCTTCTTCGCATGTACGATACCTGTCTCTGCCATGCTCTACAGGGCAGACGCTGTGGCGTTATTGTGTTGTCTCAGACCATGTAAGAGTAGAGTCTATACTACGAATATTTTACATTCCCAATGCTCCACAGATCGTTCACATCTTGATCGTGGGCGTCATTGTGGTGTGCGTCCCAACTGGGCTTGCGGGGATTGCCCTCAAATCCTTCGCCGTCCCAGTTAGAGGCCTTATCATCCACAGGAAACGACAGATACCAGTCCATCCATCCTCTCTCTATCTTACTCTCACTCACTTGCTGCAAACCATATCCTTGCTCGCTCGGAGATGCTCCAAGTGCGGCGACGTCTGGCTCTGATCCTGTCACGTGTCGCGCAGGCGTTTCAAGGCAAAGAGATCTGTGCGGTCAGGAGATGTTGCATCCCGCGTGTACGGCCATCGCTCGACCCCCAGCCTCCGGCACGCGCTCTTCAGCGACGTCAGCGAGATCCCCTGCCCTCCCCGTCAGCTCCTGCCCTCCTCTCCTCTCTGCCTCTCCGCTTCGGAGTCTCAGCAAGCGACATCTTACCAGGATGCGAGCGGCCTCGAGCTGTCGGAGGTGGAAGAGGGAGGAGATGGTGAGGAGGTCCAGGCGGATGTACCTGCGTTGGTCGGAGGCACGAGGGCGAGCTTGGATGAGGACGGAGGGTCCTGTAGCGTGAGGAGGCTGTTGTGTCGCCATGGGACCTGTATGCCAGGCTTGAGGGACTGATGGTACTGAGATGGGGGTTTGGAGACGGCAACGAGCAAGGTAGTGCTCTAGCGAAGCTATCAAGTGGGAGCACTCGCCAAGATTGGAGCGCCACCGTATACAAATCTCAACGTGCGACTGGGCTCTGATCAGAGCAGGGGCAAACAGACTCTTTATTGACTGAAAAAGAAAAAAGTGTTGAAGTTGAATCGACGCGAGAAGAGCCCTGCTTTACTACGCTAGTCGAGGAAAAGCTCTTTACTCAAAGTTAAGTTGAAGATCAGTACGAGGACAGCACTAGTTGAGAGGGGGAATAGCCCTCTGCAGCAAGTCCCGGAGGCCAGTCTTCCATGTCAGCATACTTGACTGAGTATCTTTACTGCCGGGCTCAATACAGTCACGGCGGCTTCCCTCCGGATCTCCGTCGAGATCGTGACAGTGACCGCCAAATGCTCCGACGCGACAGTCGTGAAGTTTTGACTTCTTGCTGTGACAGAGCAGCACAAGCCTTGAAGGCCGCTTTCAGGCTTCAAGTTCAATTCCAACTTCCGTTGGCGAGTCACAGCGCCGGGTCGCCGCCCGGCCGGAGTCCGGCGTGTCGGACTAGCCTGGCAACCAGGTCATTCAAGCCTTGATTGACCGGAGCGTCGGCGCCGCCGCAGGCCCCGGGGCTCGCCGGTGCCTCACGGTGCCACATTGAAACGCCCGGCCGCCGGTCCGATCAGGGTCGGCCCGGACTCAGTTAGGCTTGAAAGACCCGGATCAGGATAGACAGCCTGACTCGCCGGAATCTCGGACCCGCCGCCGAGAGACTCTGAGATGACCGGCCCGGCGGGCCGGGCCGCCGCCCGGCTGGCCGCGGCCGTTCCGGGCCCTGCCGCCAAGGTAACCTTGAACTCAGTGACGGTCACCTGCGGTATCATTAAGGGGGCCAGCCAGCTTTGGGCAGCCATTCCCCCATCAGACTCCAGGCTGAGTGGGCCATTCCTCCATCTGACTGTCAAAAATCAACGGTTCACTGAGTCATGTCGACATGTCATCCTGATGACTCTAAGAACTATGAACAAACTTCTTTTCGTATCCCCCGAACACGCCCCTCCACTACTGTGGAGTGCTTTTAAGACATCTTCAGCTTCGTCCTCCACTGCTAACGTGTATGCACATGACTTCGACACACCTTCCTGCTCCTCCCTCCGTCCTCATCCAAGCTCGCCCTCGTGCCTCCGACCAACGCAGGTACATCCGCCTGGACCTCCTCACCATTTCCTCCCTCTTCCACCTCCGACAGCTCGAGGCCGCTCGCATCCTGGTAAGATGTCGCTTGCTGAGAGAGAAGGAGAAGCGGAGAGGCGGAGAGGCGGAATGGCGGAGAGGAGAGGACGAGAGGAGGGCAGGAGCTGACGGGGAGGGCAGGGGATCTCGCTGACGTCGCTGAAGAGCGCGTGCCGGAGGCTGGGGGTCGAGCAATGGCCGTACACGCGGGAGGCAGTGCAGGAAGCTAAAGGAGTAGCTAGGGAAGAGGAGGGCACGGGGCAGGGATTGACAAGTGAAAAGCAAGGGCAAGACGCGGAGATGGAAGCAGAAGAAGAGAGGGAGCACAGGTGGATGGATTGGTACCTTTCCTTTCCACTGGAAGAGACCTTAGAGGAAGGGGAAGGGGAGGTTAAGATATCTCCATGAGGTATTCCCCTATCAATCGGGTTAACTTTCCACGCAAGTAAAGAAGAGGACAAAGAGACATGCTGTAGCTCAATCTGCCACCGTGCGATATCAAGCTTCGTGATAGTACAACAGCTGCCTTACAAGCTGCGCAGCCTGCCTATGATCACGAGCTGGAAGCGTCGATCTTCACTCACCCGCAACAAACGACATTGAAGTGTTTGCATCCTCAGTTGTGCTGGAGTTCTCCTCTACCTACCTCTCAGCCTGTCAGCCGGTGGTTCCGACTGGCCCGGAGCTTCAAGGCTCCGGACTGAGGTTGCTCACAGCAGCAGGAAGATCATCAGCAACAAGGACCGTCCGAAGGGAAGTTAGATGACCAGCACGTATCTACAACCTCCTAGGTACTGGCCAGTGCGACATTTGGCCTTTGAATGAGACTAGACAGGAAGATAGCTGACAGGTATATGAAGACACTCATCCTTGACTCTACTGAGACATCCGCGAAATCACAAATACAGCTGTGACTAGTACAGGCTGACCTGTCGGCTGTTCTGTCGTGAATGCTGAGAGATAGTTTCACCCAACACCCACCTGACGATATCCCGGCCTAGCACCTACTGGCTGACTACTTCCTGGTCAAGACATGATTTGCTGATCCAGACCCTTTCCTTTCCCATGTGTACTCAGTCACTCTTGACATCTCCCTGGGCTCCAGCCCACTGGGCGCATGCCCTCATGCAGTGAAGCGCATCCGATCAGCTGCGGTGGACTTTGAAGACAGCGGTGCTCGTCAGACCTGAGCAGCCAAGACATTCGTCCGCAAGTATCTCGGTGGAAGGGTTGACAATCTTCAACCCTTCCACTTGCACTGCGTTGAGGTGTCATTGGATTACTGTCAAGCTAGTTTCCCAAGAGTCCATGCCCTAGTTGTCCCCATGTTGACGACAGTTGTATATCCTGCCGTCGGCGTTGAGCTCCTATATCAAGGACGCGCGGTCTGTCGTCGGACCGGCAAGACAGCTGGCCACCCAATCACTTTGATAGCCCAGATGACTTTGCTTCTTCGCATGTACGATACCTGTCTCTGCCATGCTCTACAGGGCAGACGCTGTGGCGTTATGGCGTTGAGTCAGACCATGTAAGAGTATAGTCTATACTACGAATATTTTACATTCCCAATGCTCCACAGATCGTTCACATCTTGATCATGGGCGTCATTGTGGTGTGCGTCCCAACTGGGCTTGCGGGGATTGCCCTCAAATCCTTCGCCGTCCCAGTTAGAGGCCTTATCATCCACAGGAAACGACAGATACCAGTCCATCCATCCTCTCTCTATCTTACTCTCACTCGCTTGCTGCAAACCATATCCTTGCTCGCTCGGAGATGCTCCAAGTGCGGCGACGTCTGGCTCTGATCCTGTCACGTGTCGCGCAGGCGTTTCAAGGCAAAGAGATCTGTGCGGTCAGGAGATGTTGCATCCCGCGTGTACGGCCATCGCTCGACCCCCAGCCTCCGGCAAGCGCTCTTCAGCGACGTCAGCGAGATCCCCTGCCCTCCCCGTCAGCTCCTGCCCTCCTCTCCTCTCTGCCTCTCCGCTTCGGAGTCTCAGCAAGCGACATCTTACCAGGATGCGAGCGGCCTCGACCTGTCGGAGGTGGAAGAGGGAGGAGATAGTGAGGAGGTCCAGGCGGATGTACCTGCGTTGGTCGGAGGCACGAGGGCGAGCTTGGATGAGGACGGAGGGTCCTGTAGCGTGAGGAGGCTGTTGTGTCGCCATGGGACCTGTATGCCAGGCTTGAGGGACTGATGGTACTGAGATGGGGGTTTGGAGACGGCAACGAGCAAGGTAGTGCTCTAGCGAAGCTATCAAGTGGGAGCACTCGCCAAGATTGGAGCGCCACCGTATACAAATCTCAACGTGCGACTGGGCTCTGATCAGAGCAGGGGCAAACAGACTCTTTATTGACTGAAAAAGAAAAAAGTGTTGAAGTTGAATCGACGCGAGAAGAGCCCTGCTTTACTACGCTAGTCGAGGAAAAGCTCTTTACTCAAAGTTAAGTTGAAGATCAGTACGAGGACAGCACTAGTTGAGAGGGGGAATAGCCCTCTGCAGCAAGTCCCGGAGGCCAGTCTTCCATGTCAGCATACTTGACTGAGTATCTTTACTGCCGGGCTCAATACAGTCACGGCGGCTTCCCTCCGGATCTCCGTCGAGATCGTGACAGTGACCGCCAAATGCTCCGACGCGACAGTCGTGAAGTTTTGACTTCTTGCTGTGACAGAGCAGCACAAGCCTTGAAGGCCGCTTTCAGGCTTCAAGTTCAATTCCAACTTCCGTTGTCACAGCGCCGGGTCGCCGCCCGGCCGGAGTCCGGCGGTGTCAAAGCCTGGCAACCGGGTCATTCAAGCCTTGATTGACCGGACCGTCGGCGCCGCGGCCAGGCCCCGGGGCTCGCCGGTGGCCTGACTCGCCGGAACCTGACCCGCCGCCGAGAGACTCTGAGATGACCGGGCCGGGCCGCCGCCCGGCTGGCCGCGGCCGTTCCCTGCCGCCAAGGTAACCTTGAACTCAGTGACGGTCACCTGCGGTATCATTAAGGGGGCCAGCCAGCTTTGGGCGGCCATTCCCCCATCAGACTCCAGGCTGAGTGGGCCATTCCTCCATCTGACTGTCAAAAATCAACGGTTCACTGAGTCATGTCGACATGTCATCCTGATGACTCTAAGAACTATGAACAAACTTCTTTTCGTATCCCCCGAACACGCCCCTCCACTACTGTGGAGTGCTTTTAAAAGACATCTTCAGCTTCGTCCTCCACTGCTAACGTGTATGCACATGACTTCGACACACCTTCCTGCTCCTCCCTCCGTCCTCATCCAAGCTCGCCCTCGTGCCTCCGACCAACGTGATCAGATCCGCCTGGACCTCCTCACTATCTCCTCCCTCTTCCACCTCCGACAGCTCGAGGCCGCTCGCATCCTGGTAAGATGTCGCTTGCTGAGAGAGGAGGAGAAGCGGAGAGGCGGAGAGGCGGAGAGGCGGAGAGGCGGAGAGGCGGAGAGGAAAGGAGGGCAGGAGCTGACGGGGAGGGCAGGGGATCTCGCTGACGTCGCTGAAGAGCGCGTGCCGGAGGCTGGGGGTCGAGCAATGGCCGTACACGCGGGAGGCAGTGCAGGAAGCTAAAGGAGTAGCTAGGGAAGAGGAGGGCACGGGGCAGGGATTGACAAGTGAAAAGCAAGGGCAAGACGCAGAGTTGGAAGCAGAAGAAGAGAGGGAGCACAGGTGGATGGATTGGTACCTGTCCTTTCCACTGGAAGAGACCTTAGAGGAAGGGGAAGCGGAGGTTAAGATATCTCCATGAGGTATTCCCCTATCAATCGGGTTAACTTTCCACGCAAGTAAAGAAGATGACAAAGAGACATGCTGTAGCTCAATCTGCCACCGTGCGATATCAAGCATCGTGATAGTACAACAGCTGCCTTACAAGCTGCGCAGCCTGCCTATGATCACGAGCTGGAAGCGTCGATCTTCACTCACCCGCAACAAACGACATTGAAGTGTTTGCATCCTCAGTTGTGCTACAGTGCTCCTCTACCTACCTCTCAGCCTGTCAGCCGGTGGTTCCGACTGGCCCGGAGCTTCAAGGCTCCGGGATGAGATTGCTCATAGCAGCAGGAAGATCATCAGCAACAAGGACCGTCCGGAGGGAAGTTAGATGACCAGCACGTATCTACAACCTCCTAGGTACTGGCCAGTACGACATTTGGCCTTCGATTGAGACTAGACAGGAAGATAGCTGACAGGTATATGAAGACATTCATCCTTGACTCTACTGAGACATCCGCGAAATCACAAATACAGCTGTGACTAGCACAGGCTGACCTGTCGGCTGTTCTGTCGTGAATGCTGAGAGATAGTCTCACCCAACACCCACCTGACGATATCCCGGCCTAGCACCTACTGGCTGACTACTTCCTGGTCAAGACATGATTTGCTGATCCAGACCCTTTCCTTTCCCATGTGTACTCAGTCACTGCAATTTGGTTGTCTTGACATCTCCCTGGGCTCCAGCCCACTGGGCGCATGCCCTCATGCAGTGAAGCGCATCCGATCAGCTGCGGTGGACTTTGAAGACAGCGATGCTCGTCAGACCCCAGCAGCCAAGACATTCGTCCGCAAGTATCTCGGTGGAAGGGTTGACAATCTTCAACCCTTCCACTTGCACTGCGTTGAGGTGTCATTGGATTACTGTCAAGCTAGTTTCCCAAGAGTCCATGCCCTAGTTGTCCCCATGTTGACGACAGTTGTATATCCTGCCGTCGGCGTTGAGCTCCTATATCAAGGACGCGCGGTCTGTCGTCGGACCGGCAAGACAGCTGGCCACCCAATCACTTTGATAGCCCAGATGACTTTGCTTCTTCGCATGTACGATACCTGTCTCTGCCATGCTCTACAGGGCAGACGCTATGCGTCATGGCGTTGCCTCAGACCATGTAAGAGTAGAGTCTATACTACGAATATTTTACATGCCCAATGCTCCACGGATCGTTCACATCTTGATCGTGGGCGTCATTGTGGTGTGCGTCCCAACTGGGCTTGCGGGGATTGCCCTCAAATCCTTCGCCGTCCCAGCTAGAGGCCTTATCATCCACAGGAAACGACAGATACCAGTCCATCCACCCTCTATCTATCTTACTCTCACTCGCTTGCTGCAAACCATATCCTTGCTCGCTCGGAGATGCTCCAAGTGCGGCGACGTCTGGCTCTGATCCTGTCACGTGTCGCGCAGGCGTTTCAAAGAGATCTGTGCGGTCAGGAGATGTTGCATCCCGCGTGTACGGCCATCGCTCGACCCCCAGCCTCCGGCACGCGCTCTTCAGCGACGTCAGCGAGATCCCCTGCCCTCCCCGTCAGCTCCTGCCGTCCTCTCTTCTCTGCCTCTCCGCCTCTCTCAGCAAGCGACATCTTACCAGGATGCGAGCGGCCTCGAGCTGTCGGAGGTGGAAGAGGGAGGAGATGGTGAGGAGGTCCAGGCGGATGTACCTGCGTTGGTCGGAGGCACGAGGGCGAGCTTGGATGAGGACGGAGGGTCCTGTAGCGTGAGGAGGCTGTTGTGTCGCCATTGGCCCTGTATGCTTGAGGGACTGATGGTACTGAGATGGGGGTTTGGAGACGGCAACGAGCAAGGTAGTGCTCTGGTGGAGCTATCAAGTGGGAGCACTTGCCAAGATTGGAGCGCCACCGTATACAAATCTCAACGTGCGACTGGGCTCTGATCAGAGCAGGGGCAAACATACTCTTTATTGACTGAAAAAGAAAAAAGTGTTGAGGTTGAATCGATGCGAGAAGAGCCCTGCTTTACTACGCTAGTCGAGGAAAAGCTCTTTACTCAAAGTTAAGTTAAAGATCAGTACGAGGACAGCACTAGTTGAGAGGGGGAATAGCCCTCTGCAGCAAGTCCCGGAGGCCAGTCTTCCATGTCAGCATACTTGACTGAGTATCTTTACTGCCGCGGGCTCAATACAGTCATCACGATCTCGACGGAGATCCGGAGGGAAGCCGCCGTGAGAGCGGCCTTCAAGGCTTGTGCTGCTCTCAGGCTGTCACAGGCTTCAAGTTCAATGCCAACTTCCGTTGTCACAGCGCCGGGTCGCCGCCCGGCCGGAGTCCGGCGTGTCAGACTAGCCTGGCAACCGGGTCATTCAAGCCTTGATTGACCGGACCGTACGGTCGGCGCCGCCAGGCCCCGGGGCTTGCCGGTGCCTCACGGCGGTGGGCCACATTGAAACGCCCGGCCGCCGGTCCGATCAGGGTCGGCCCGGACTCCGGGACTCAGCCTTAGGCTTGAAAGACCCGGATCAGGATAGACAGCCTGACTCGCCGGAACCTCGGACCCGCCGCCGAGAGACTCTGAGATGACCGGGCCGGGCCGCCGCCCGGCTGGCCGCGGCCGTTCCCTGCCGCCAAGGTAACCTTGAACTCAGTGACGGTCACCTGCGGTATCATTAAGGGGGCCAGCCAGCTTTGGGCGGCCATTCCCCCATCAGACTCCAGGCTGAGTGGGCCATTCCTCCATCTGACTGTCAAAAATCAACGGTTCACTGAGTCATGTCGACATGTCATCCTGATGACTCTAAGAACTATGAACAAACTTCTTTTCGTATCCCCCGAACACGCCCCTCCACTACTGTGGAGTGCTTTTAAAAGACATCTTCAGCTTCGTCCTCCACTGCTAACGTGTATGCACATGACTTCGACACACCTTCCTGCTCCTCCCTCCGTCCTCATCCAAGCTCGCCCTCGTGCCTCCGACCAACGTGATCAGATCCGCCTGGACCTCCTCACTATCTCCTCCCTCTTCCACCTCCGACAGCTCGAGGCCGCTCGCATCCTGGTAAGATGTCGCTTGCTGAGAGAGGAGGAGAAGCGGAGAGGCGGAAAGGCGGAGAGGCAGAGAGGCGGAGAGGAGAGGACGAGAGGAGGGCAGGAGCTGACGGGGAGGGCAGGGGATCTCGCTGACGTCGCTGAAGAGCGCGTGCCGGAGGCTGGGGGTCGAGCGATGGCCGTACACGCGGGAGGCAGTGCAGGAAGCTAAAGGAGTAGCTAGGGAAGAGGAGGGCACGGGGCAGGGATTGACAAGTGAAAAGCAAGGGCAAGACGCAGAGTTGGAAGCAGAAGAAGAGAGGGAGCACAGGTGGATGGATTGGTACCTTTCCTTTCCACTGGAAGAGACCTTAGAGGAAGGGGAAGCGGAGGTTAAGATATCTCCATGAAGCATTCCCCTATCAATCGGGTTAACTTTCCACGCAAGTAAAGAAGATGACAAAGAGACATGCTGTAGCTCAATCTGCCACCGTGCGATATCAAGCATCGTGATAGTACAACAGCTGCCTTACAAGCTGCGCAGCCTGCCTATGATCACGAGCTGGAAGCGTCGATCTTCACTCACCCGCAACAAACGACATTGAAGTGTTTGCATCCTCAGTTGTGCTACAGTGCTCCTCTACCTACCTCTCAGCCTGTCAGCCGGTGGTTCCGACTGGCCCGGAGCTTCAAGGCTCCGGGATGAGATTGCTCATAGCAGCAGGAAGATCATCAGCAACAAGGACCGTCCGGAGGGAAGTTAGATGACCAGCACGTATCTACAACCTCCTAGGTACTGGCCAGTACGACATTTGGCCTTCGATTGAGACTAGACAGGAAGATAGCTGACAGATGTCTGAAGACATTCATCCTTGACTCTACTGAGACATCCGCGAAATCACAAATACAGCTGTGACTAGCACAGGCTGACCTGTCGGCTGTTCTGTCGTGAATGCTGAGAGATAGTTTCACACAACACCCACCTGACGATATCCCGGCCTAGCACCTACTGGCTGACTACTTCCTGGTCAAGACATGATTTGCTGATCCAGACCCTTTCCTTTCCCATGTGTACTCAGTCACTGCAATTTGGTTGTCTTGACATCTCCCTGGGCTCCAGCCCACTGGGCGCATGCCCTCATGCAGTGAAGCGCATCCGATCAGCTGCGGTGGACTTTGAAGACAGCGATGCTCGTCAGACCCCAGCAGCCAAGACATTCGTCCGCAAGTATCTCGGTGGAAGGGTTGACAATCTTCAACCCTTCCACTTGCACTGCGTTGAGGTGTCATTGGATTACTGTCAAGCTAGTTTCCCAAGAGTCCATGCCCTAGTTGTCCCCATGTTGACGACAGTTGTATATCCTGCCGTCGGCGTTGAGCTCCTATACCAAGGACGCGCGGTCTGTCGTCGGACCGGCAAGACAGCTGGCCACCCAATCACTTTGATAGCCCAGATGACTTTGCTTCTTCGCATGTACGATACCTGTCTCTGCCATGCTCTACAGGGCAGACGCTGTGCGTTATTGTGTTGTCTCAGACCATGTAAGAGTAGAGTCTATACTACGAATATTTTACATGCCCAATGCTCCACAGATCGTTCACATCTTGATCATGGGCGTCATTGTGGTGTGCGTCCCAACTGGGCTTGCGGGGATTGCCCTCAAATCCTTCGCCGTCCCAGCTAGAGGCCTTATCATCCACAGGAAACGACAGATACCAGTCCATCCATCCTCTATCTATCTTACTCTCACTCGCTTGCTGCAAACCATATCCTTGCTCGCTCGGAGATGCTCCAAGTGCGGCGACGTCTGGCTCTGATCCTGTCACGTGTCGCGCAGGCGTTTCAAAGAGATCTGTGCGGTCAGGAGATGTTGCATCCCGCGTGTACGGCCATCGCTCGACCCCCAGCCTCCGGCACGCGCTCTTCAGCGACGTCAGCGAGATCCCCTGCCCTCCCCGTCAGCTCCTGCCCTCCTCTCTTCTCTGCCTCTCCGCCTCTCTCAGCAAGCGACATCTTACCAGGATGCGAGCGGCCTCGACCTGTCGGAGGTGGAAGAGGGAGGAGATAGTGAGGAGGTCCAGGCGGATGTACCTGCGTTGGTCGGAGGCACGAGGGCGAGCTTGGATGAGGACGGAGGGTCCTGTAGCGTGAGGAGGCTGTTGTGTCGCCATGGAACCTGTATGCTTGAGGGGCTGATGGTACTGAGATGGGGGTTTGGAGACGGCAACGAGCAAAGAAGTGCTCTGGCGAAGCTATCAAGTGGGAGCACTTGCCAAGAACGGAGCGCCACCGTATACAAATCTCAACGTGCGACTGGGTTCTGATCGGAGCAGGGGCAAAATGTGGCCGTTAAAGTTGAATCGATGCGAGAAGAGCCCTGCTAAGTTACTACACGAGTCACTGAGTCGAGGAACAGCACTAGTTGAGAGGGGGAATAGCCCTCTGCAGCAAGTCCCGGAGGCCAGTCTTCCATGTCAGCATACGTAGTATCTTTACTGCCGGGCTCAATACAGTCACGGCGGCTTCCCTCCGGATCTCCGTCGAGATCGTGACAGTGACCGCCAAATGCTCCGACGCAACAGTCGTAAAGTTTTGACTTCTTGCTGTGACCTTTACTCAAAATTAAGGAGGCTGAGTTGAGGAGGCTTGACCCTGACACTGTCGCACAGGCCACACTTGCGAGGCCCGGCTGAGGCCGAGAGGCGGCCCGGGCCCATCCGGGAGTCCACAGGCTGACTCGGCCGCCGCCGCTACCGTCACACATTTCCTTGTTCCCCGTGCGATCCGCCAGCTAAGTGACAAAACTTGAAAAGCCCAACGCATCATCGGGCCGGGCCTGCAAGAGTTTATCACTGCTGGCGATGATCGGATACTACGGAACAAGCATTCAGGATGTTTGGCCGCATCGGATGATGCCAGGGGAAGAAGCACTGCCAGGCTTCCGTGGCAGCTGGCACTCCCGAGTCCCGGTCCGCACCCCGGGGCTAGATTCTTACTGCCATTTCGGAAACCGCCCCGGCCCGGGCCCCCCCCGCCCCCCCCGCCCCTGCCACGGGACTCCGGGACCCGGTGACCGTTAGATGGGCCCGGCCGGCCGTCCGCCGGCCCGATCAGGGCCTGGCACTGAGGCCCACTCCCGCGCGGGCCGCGCCGACTTCCTGACGTACGGTACACGGCGTACTAGTGCGTACGGTACACGGCGTACTAGTGGGGCTCGCTCGCCTCAGGGCCCGCGGGCCCTGGGCTGGCCCTGGGCCGCCCTGCGGGGCCCGGCCCCCCCAGCGGCCGGGCTGAAGGGCCTCAGCTCAGTGCGGCGGCCCGGCCGGCCGCAGTGAAACTAATGCCAGGCAGCACCGTGACAAATTAGCGGCTAGACGGGGCCATCAAGTCAAAGTGAAGTGTAGCGGCATGTTGGGGCCATGAACCTATCGCCATGGCTCGAGAGAAGGCGCTTGCTCCTGCCACGAGTACCATGAGCCAGGAATCGAAGGTTGACAGGGTTGCCACAACGACAGAAGTTCGGGTGGTGGAGGAGGAAGTGGACGAGACTGGAGTGACGATCCGAATTTCGAGGAGGGGAGACGTGGAGTTGGATGAAACCCTGCTAACAGACTCGGACGAGGACAAGGAAAGACGATCGGAAGAAGATGAAAGGTGGAGCAGGGCGCCATGGCTTCATGGGAGCGCTACCTTGACGCAGTTCGTGAAGCCAACAACCAAGGCAAGAGCCAATCTACAGCCTGCCCCTCCTCCGGAGCTCAAGGATGTTGAGACCTCAGATGAGCTCGACATCAGCCAGGATCTAGCAGAGCAGGAAGATAGGAACACAAGGCTGCAGCGTCACAGTCGCATCTGGTCGGTGCAGGATGAGCTGGGATTTCTTGAGGAGCAAGAAAGACCGCCAGCTATCAGCTTCCTCCGACCGTCAACAGCACGCCAGGTTGCGAGTCTGATCTTGTTTGTGGCCATGTCGATGCTTCTTTCCCTGGCTCTGTTCCTCTCCGCGATCTGGTTCCTGTAAGTTGCTAAGGATTGCTGTAACCTCGCGGACCGTCGGTAAGGGGATGTGCAGGATCAACCAGAGGGGAGAGGAGAAGTATTCCTTCTTCTGCATAGCGGGCATCTTGATTTCAGTCACGTTCCCACTGATAAGCATCTCGATGCATTGCCATGTAAGGCATCAAAATTCATCCTCCTCTCCTCATGCTGCCCAACTTCAGGTGATGCAGTGGAAAAGCAGCATGCAGGGTTTCAACCTGCTGGTCCTCGCCATGGTCCATGTCCATGCGATCTGCTATGACAGAAGTCTCAAGGGTGTCTTGCTCGCAGATTCCAATCTACCACCTCGAGATCATCATCGGGACCTTTGTCCCGTCCTTCATTGTACACTTCACCTTCGCCGCACCTTCTCTTGACTTCGCTCTTACAGAGGTTCCTGGAGGTTATCAGCGGCGCGTGCGAGGCCATCTGCTACGCCTCCTTCCTGTCTCTCACCCTGCCGGCCATGAGAATTCGCTTCTCAGTCCGGGAGAGAAAGAACCATGACATCGAGAGGCTGCCTTACGACCCCCTGTCCCAGCTGCCCATCGCATGGTATCTTTCTGCGCTGGTACTGGTTGCGTTTCCCCTTCTTACTAGGCTGATCTTGTGTACAGTGGCCTCTGATCCGACTGGCTTCAGTCCTGTACGCAGCTGTCAAGCAACGAAAGTATGAAATCGTGGTCAGAGCATCCTTTCCGATCGCTTCAAGCTGTGATGGTTCTACAGCACCTGCTGCCCATGTTGTCGAGCGTCTGCCTTTTAATCACAACTTTCTCCTTTGTCCTGCAGAACCAACAAGTCCTGCAGCTGCTTCCTTGCACCGCCAGGGTTGTGCCCAAAGGCGCTTCTTTGCTGGTCAGAAGCTCTCGGGAACGTGACCTTGTTGTTTTGCCTGATGTGAGATCGCCAGGCACTGATTCTGCTGAGCTCAATCAACCGAGACGGCCTGTTCACTCTGACACATTTCAAGATGTTCCCTGTTAGCGCAGGGGAGGACGAGGCCACAGGCTGGTCGAAACGTTACCTGCTCGTCCAATCTGTTGTCTGCCTCGTGACCGGTGGGCCTCTTCCCCCTCCTTCGTTCCCTCGCTCCCTCGCTTCTCCCTCTTGCGCTCCTCCTTTGCTGACTGAAGGGTGTCCAGTCTATCCCCTCGCGGCTTCCTTCTCCTACATGGACTTCCTGGCACTGGACAGGGTCCCACAGCAACGGCCAAAGAGAACACAGAGGCAGCGGCTGAGGAGGAGGAGCAGTTTGATTCGATGAGGCAACCATTGGCAATCTTTTCAAAATCTTTCTTGTACACATGTAACATCCTGATTTCTCAACAAACTGACAGAACATCGCTCTCCTCACATGATAGCGCACATCTCCTAACCGACAACAGCGTACAACAGCTTCTCTGCCTCCTTCTCTTACTGCCCGAGCCCCGGCAGCCAGCCCAGTAGCACTCAAGACAGTCGGCAGCCGCTACTCGATCTCTTCAGACTCGAACTCCTGCCGCACAGGCGGCCGTCCCCCCTTCAGCCCCTCGAAGTCCAGGACTTTGCTGTTCCTCCCTACCGGGGTCAAGGAGGAGGCCGTTCGCATGCGGGGAAAAGCCAAAGTTCCACTGCTCCACTCGTGCTGGGACCCTTCCTGGAGCCTCCTGCCCACCTGCATCTTGTCGTAGTGTCGCTGCTTCGCGCCGGCTCGTCCGCTGAACGACACCGCCCTTTTCCTGCTGGAGGGTCAGCAGCGTCCCAGCAGGAGTTTTCAATATGGCGAGGACCAGAGGAAGGGTCTGTTGGGGAGGTTGGACGGGAGGATCTTTCTCAGCTGGGCCTTCAGCTCGGGGCAGCAGTCCATCGTCGAGGGCCGCAAACACGTCTGGAGAGAGCTGGTGAGCAGGAGCAGAGCTGGGTAGGGGGAAAGTGGATACCCCAGTCTCCTTCCATGTCAGGTTGAAACCTGAAGAATCCGAAAAAAATGAAGGGCTCATGCTGCTCAGAGGAAGTGTGAGGTGCAGACGGAGGGAAGAGGTCGGGAGGGAGGAGGAGACGGGAGGAGAGGGGAAGGAGAAGGAGAGGATAGAGGCAGAAGGAGGAAGGAGGAAGAGGACCACAACATAAGAGTGTCAGGCAGAATGAGGAGGAGGCGTTGGACCTTTGCTGGGTCAAGAGTCGGGATTCCCGCAAGTGGTCCTGAAGGTCGTGAGATGGAGTCTGCTGAAAAAAAGACGTCAAACATGGTCAGGTCCGACGTCACTGATGTCAACCAGACTGTCCATTCCCAGCTCGTCCATGAAAAGATCCTCGCAGAGCGCGACGACCTGCAGTTGTCAAACTGAGTTTTGAAAAGCAGTTCGGGCAGGTTGTCACCTCAGCAAAACGAAGTTTGTTGGTGGGTGAAAGCTCTGCACTTTCCTTGATTGTAAACGTTCTGTCCTTGTCACCAGAGTCCTCGGCCCCCTTGTCCTCTTTCTGACCCTTTCCTGCCTCTAGAGAATCTGTCTTGATCTTGTCCCCTTGCGGTGTAGCCCCCGATACAATCGTTTTGCTGACCCCCGGCATGATCTCTTGCTCCTGCTCGTTCAGACTTGTCACGCGCAACGTCGATTCTTCAGCTTTCCTCCACCTGATGCCCGTCGTTGGGAGACCAGGAGGAGACGGACCCGCTGAGGTGCAGAGGGACAATCTCAACATTCACATCATCGTGCATTCCCTGCCGCCGGCATGTCAGGTCATGAGATCTAAGGGAGAGGCTCGTTGTGCAGTTTGAATGGAACGACCTCCTTCTACCTCAAGACATGCAGAACTCCAACTCTACAGCAGTCATGGAGCTCACCGGAATCACGAAACCAACGTAGTTGTTCAGCCTACGTAGCTCCTCAACTGTCTTCGGCAGGTCTTTCTCCACCAGCTTCTGAGAGGACGACGTGGCCGCTCTGTCCCGCAGGCTCCTTGCCCGGGCCCCGTCGAGGCTCGAGGAAGTCCTCGAGAGGCTGCGAGTGAAGTCCGCAGAGCGAGCACCAGTGCGAGGAGGAGGAGGAGTGCGATGAATATTCCTCTGGCTCCTTCCCTCCACGATCTTGGTCCAGACATCCACAGGGAAAAGGACGGTAGGAGGGAGCGCGGAGACAGAAGGGATGCGAATCTGGAGAGGAGATAAGGAGAGAAAGAGAGAAAGAGGATAGCGAGGAAGCGGGTCCAACGGTCACCTGCACAGTCCCGGCAGGGATGTTGGAGCTGCCGTCTGTCCGTTCCCCACGCTTCTTGACAATCACATCGGAGAAAGGACAAGACGATACCTGAGCGACGAGTTCAGTTCACGCTCGAGACGAGAATGAGAGAATCTACTCTCTTCTCCCTCCCTTCCAGTAAGTCCTCCTCCTGCTGCTCCTACTCCTGCTCCTCATTTTCTTTGACTCTCCTCTGCTCTGCTCTGTTCTTCTCTACACTGCCATCTCGGACCGATGCGGCTCATACCTCGGAGATGGACTCTCCCCACACAGAGAGGAGGGTGACTTTGTCTGTCATCGGCTGATACACCAAGAGGGCATAGGGGAACGAGATCTGAGACATCTTCGTGCTCAGCGTCCGGATCTTCTTCTTCCAGCCCGTCCTCTCCTGCTGCGCAGAGTCGTAGATGTGGGCGAGGTTTGACCTGCAAAAGTCGACACAGGATGAGCAGAGAAAGGGAAGGGAGAGGGAAGAGGAGGTGAGAGAAGTCGAGTGGGGGGAAGATGAGATGAGAGGGGAGAGGAGGGGAAGGGAGGGGAACCGGGAGATCTGAGCCTTGAGGTCATGGAGTTGATAAAGCTCCGTCAATGCAGACTCGACTGTCAGCGCCTTTGTTCCGCTCTGACCCGCTGACTGTTTCATAGAAGTCAATGTTGTCTCGTAGCTCAGAGCCACCACCTCCACATCGCTATCACAACAACCTTATCATCACCACCACCATCACCACCATCGTTGTCTTCATGATCAAATTCATCGTCACCTCAACAACAACTCATCATCCTCATCCTCATCATTTCCATCATCATCTCCATCATCATCATCTCCATCATCATCATCTCCATCATCATCATCTCCATCATCATCATCTCCATCATCATCATCAACAACAACAACAACTCACCGTTGCGATCTCTTCGAACACCCCTTGACTTCTGCCTTCGGTCGGCTCTATGTCATGCTCCACCACAAGTCTGTCTAAAACAGGAGCTTCTGCCTTCCTCTCCTCCTGCTGTGTACGTTGTCGACTCCCGCCCACCAAGCTCTGCTCCTCCTCCTTCTCCAAGTCTGCGGCAGTTTGCGTTTCGACATTGCCCTCTTCGAACTGCTGACTTTCTCCACCCGTTTCTATGAGTGGACTTGCTGCTGCTGCCTGTGCCGTTACAACCTTCTCCTCAACATTTACAGTCGTCTCCTCTGCTTGAGAGGATGATGGAATCTTGCTCTGAAAGGTGTCTCGCGACAACCCGTCTTGCACGATCTCACGAGAGTTATCCCCAACATCAGCATTGAACACACTTTTCTGATCGATAGATCTCTGTATGCTGCTCAGCACGATCGAAGTCTTCCTCCGCACTGATGCAAATTTCGACGCAAAGTCCTCGGCGTTCTCAACCTCAGTGAGGAAAAACTCGTTGGCCGACGACGCCGTTGAGGTCTGACTTCCGGTCCTCGAGAAGAGCTGGGAGCTATTGTCTTCCCCGCTATCATGCTTCCCAGTGAAGTTGCTCGCAAGGTACTCGGCCCTGATCATATTCTCCTTCATCATATTCTCCTTCATCTGCACGTGCCCTTGCTGTAGCTCGTCTATCTTGGCCTTCACCTCAGACTGCGCATGCGCCCTCAGGTTATCTCTGTGCTCGGAGATGTTCGAGGTCTGAGCAGACATGCCAGGGGAGGACAAAGCGGGGGAGTCATAGACGTCAGATGCTGAATCCTCCTGTAGACTGGGATGATGGTGAATGCCAATGAGGGACAGAGTGAGAGGTAGTAGAAACTCACTTAGGAGCGGGGCGAACAGTCCTTCCCTCCTCAGGGATGTATGGCACGAGACTGGACCTGTCCACACTTGCTCAGTCTCAAGTCGTTGAGCATGCCAGGCTTGACCTGTCAGATGACAGCGTCATGGATGTTCTCTTGCCATCCGCCTGCTTTCATGTCAGTACACGACAGCGCAAACGTGGGCTTGTTCAACCTTGAAGCTCACGATGAGCCCCTTGGGAAAGATCGGAGGAAGGTTTCTTGCCTTCCTAGCCGACAGAGGACCGCTGTCAAAGCTGCTCTCTGTCACTGCTCGCGTGCAACGTCAAAGATCGGACTATCACAAGACGACATCCACGGCACCTTGCAGTCTTTTCATGCTGGGCTGTCCAGTCAGGATCCGATCCGATCTCCATCGACGAAGGAGGCAGGGAGAGAGGCACTGGAGGTATCTTCCATCTTCTTCCCAGACCAATGCTCCGATGTCTTGTACGTCCTCCTCCTCCTCCTCCTCCTCCTCCTCTCCCTCAACGCCCTTTTCCTGCCATGTTGTCGCCGCAAGTCAAAGATCGTTAGATATTGACTACAGATCCACACAGTTCAATATTGACTATAGGTGAGACATTTCAACAAACCCGCCTCAGGATCTTGCGTCCGGTCCGTGATGGCGGTGGGGGCTGGGAAGGCATGGCTGCTGCTGCTGCTGCTGTCCATGGCCGGAAGCTGCTCCATCGCCTCGCAAGGAGGGCAGACGGTTGAGACGATCCGGCAGCAAGACATGGCGCCGCAGGGGATGACCCATCTGAGGGATGCGAAGAAGGGGAAGAAAGTCAAAGTCGCGAAGGTCCCGACGGAGCCTCCTGTCGGAACCAGGGACTTCTACCCGGACGAGGTACCATGATGAGAGTTCGATGATCTCTGATTGATCTCGGTTGTCCATGTTGTCCCTTTGTGTACTGGGTGCTACAGTTGAACATGTATCTGCTAGATGTGAACATGTGCCTTCTGATTGTTGGTCTTGACACAATCTGGATACAGTTTGCACGCCGGTCGTGGCTGTTCGAGAGCTTCCGCCAGGTATCTAAGAGATTCAACTTCCAAGGTGCACCCTATCACGACAACTATCATGAGATGTCTGACACTCGTGTAGAGTATGACTCTCCTGTGTTGGAGCATGAAGTTCTTTACACCCGCAAGTCCGGGGAGGAGATCACGGGGCAGATGTACAACTTTGTCGACAAGGTGATGCAAGAGAGTCCTGGCACGTGTGCAGGACCTGACGAGGCTGCTAGGATGGGTACAATGTGACATTGAGGCCGGAAATGACTCCCAGCTTGGCTCGGATGGTCATATCGAGGGAAAAAGAGCTGTTCTTCCCTCTCAAATGGTTCTCCATCCCTCAGGTCAGTCCGTGTCTCCCATCTGCTCCTACACTCACCCTCGTCCTCGGCAATGCCAGTGCTGGAGGTTCGAAAACGTGCAGGCAAGACCGTGACTGACCTTCCTTGCTACTTCGCTCTTACCCAGAAGGCACAGAGGGGGAGGAAGCGGGAGCACTATCAGTGGAACATGGACATTGTTGGAGTGAAAGTGATATTGCTCTATCGAGCATCGACGTCTCCTCCGCTCCTCTCAGCTCCTTGTTGCAGAACGTGGCAGCTGAAGCTGAGCTGATCGCAGCTACCGTCAGTCTCTTCCAGTCCCTCGGCCTGGGCTCGGGGGATGTAGGCATCAAGGTATGTGAGGACAGGAACTCTGCTGCTCTGACTTGGCTTGTAAGGTGAACTCTCGTAAGATCCTCAACTCAGCGTTGAAGATCATGGATGTGCCCGATGAAAACTTCTCGTCAATCTGCATCATCCTCGACAAGATAGACAAGGTTGGCTCGCAGTTTTAGCGTTCGATCCTCCACTGATCTCCCGGCAGATTGGAAGAGATCGAGTTGTAGAGGACCTGGAGAGCGCTCATAGCTTGCAAGTGATCGTTCAGCCACCCACGTGTTCCCTCGTTGACATCCTTACAGCATGATTGTTCTCTCAACATTGTCAAGATCGCCTCGTGCACTTCGCTCGAGTCGCTCGAAGAGACGATCCGGTCAGTCGATGACGAGGAGAAGATTGAAGACTCATGTGCTTCACCTTACAGTGACTTGAAGAGAGAAACGCATGCTGCTGTCCCTGAGCTCCGCGCTGCCATTGACGAGCTCCGCCAACTTTTCTCCCTGCTAGACTCGCACGGAGTGAGTTTGTCGTGCTGTTCGAGCCTGTCAATTACTCGGCGTCTCTTCTAGGTCAAGGACTATGTCTCCTTCGATGCCAGCGTTGTCCGAGGGCTTGCGTACTACACAGGAAGAGGAGGGAGTGGAAGAGAAGGAGGAGGGGGGGGGGAGGGGGAGGCAGGATCAAGAGGAAAAGGGAAGGGCCGGGAGGGAACAAGGGGAAAGAGAGAGGGTATGGGAAGGGGAAAGCCTGGAGCCTAGATTGTATCTCATCTCTGGGAGCGGGGGCGGGGGGTTGAAGAGAAACTCACAGGAAGGAATGAAGAGTGAGTTCATCCTTCTGACATGCTGACGTGCAGGGATCGTATGGGAAGGGTTTGACCTCTCAGGAGAGTTTCGAGCGATCTGCGGGGGAGGGAGGTGGAGTTCCTTCTGGTTGTCTGGTGGTGGGAGGAGGACTGATTGAAAGCTGAAGATATGACAACTTGATGAAGCTTTATGGAGCACAACACGAGGTAACAAGAAGTCATGGTTGCCCATGATGACAAGGGCTCGTAGATCCCTTGCGTTGGGTTTGGATTCGGGGATTGTGTGATCATGGAAGTTCTTGCAAAGAGGTACTCGCATACCTTAGCACATGCATGCATGATCAGCTCCATTTTTGTCAGCTGAAGATCGTGTTTTGCTCTTTGTCTTCATGTGCAATAGCTGCAACCTTGTGCTGAGTAGTTTGTATTTGATCACAGGAACTTACTGCCTAAAACCATGAAGACTTGCGATGTTGTGGTTGCTGCTTACAATCAGGTCTTCGAACTTCGATGGAATGAGTCATGTGACGTAGGAGCTCAACAGGAAATGCTCGGCCATGCTTGCAGCATCACATCGCAACTCCGTCAGGTGCTGGGCGCCAATTTCTATCTGGGTCGAGCTAAAGATTGGACAGGCGAATGTGATTGTAGACTTGTCTCTGCAACCAAAGAATCGCATCGGAAATGTGGGCGGCAGGTTGAGGGAACGAAGACCTCTAACGCATCTTCCTTTAGATCTTCGACTATGCTGATCGATCGGGAGCATATCATATGATCTTCGTCGCTCCTGACGAGATTGCAAGAGGTCTGAAGCTGATATTATCTCGTCCCTTCAACATCCTTCCTTTTGCCGACCAACTCTTAGCTCCAGCCATCGTTCCTTGACTTCTTCTTTACAGGGAAAGTGCGGATCAAAGCGTTGAGAGGATCTTTCAGTGAGATCAATCTCAGTACTTCCCCTCATTCTTCCCTTTCCACATCTTGACAGTCATCGCAGGAGGTTTCAAGAGCCTGGGGGGTGAGACGTATGAGATCTCAGGTGAGTGCGGAGCTATTGCGATTGCGATCGCTTCAAGCTGACGGGACTTCAGAGGATGGAAAGCAGATTGACGTGCCTATCGGGAGCATACGTCACTTTATCGAGGAGCTCTATTCCTCTCCTTCCTAGCATTTCGTTGTCACTCATTTCTTCTATCTAGTTAATCTTCAATTGCTTCCTGTCATGTTTGCCCCTTTTTCACATTATCCCCTTCAAAATCCCACCTGAAATTATGTATTCGAAGTTGTTTCAAACCACATAGGACTTTGTCGAGGGGCTGAGCCGATGCAGCTCCTTCAGAACAGGTTTCTGCTGGAACCCGACCGCCCCCCTCCTGCTCGTGGAACGCCGGAAGAAGACTGCTCGGTAGATGCTCTCCTCGTCGTCCCCCGCCGTCCCATTGCAAGCGAGCTTGTCCCATGAGCGCTCCTGGGCATGAGACGCTCCTGCTCTCTTGAGGAGCCCGCGGTCTTGCTCCTGACTCCGCCCGGGCCGCCTGTAGGGCCACCTGGTGACTGTCGGAACCAGCCGCTGAGCGGTCAGGACTTTGTCGGCGCAGCCGATCCTAGCTTGAGTCGGCGACTCATCACAGCCTCGGACTCAGATCGGACCGTCCGGGACCGGGCCGCCCGGCCGCGACCACTGCCACGGATCCGACTCCCGGCGACGCCGCCAGTGCCCGGCGGCCGAACCCGGCGCCGGTCTTCCGACTCATGACGGCCCGTTGAGATAGCCAGATGCGGCTGTAGTACTTGCCGGCAATGGGCAGGAGGGTTGGAGAGAAGACTTGAAAGAGATAGAGTTAGAAAGTGAGAGGCAGGAGTCATTGATCTACATGATAGTAACCAACACCGATACCAACTTGCATCTCTGATCTCATGATCCTCACTCGCATCCTTTCATGCGTATCATTCAGAGATAGATCAGGAGCCTTACGACCTGAGACAGCGGGATGGAGCCATCGTCGAGCAGAGCTCGCACGAGACACTCGATCTACTCAGAGGTGCTTGTAACTTTGCTCAGCAACATCTGACCGACGCGTGAAGGGAGGAGAAACGTCAGCCGGAGAGAGCGGGCAAGAAGTTGCAACAGCAAGACCAGTCGAGGTTGCTTATTATGCTTGCTGCGAAGCAGCAGCATTCGCTCATGGATGGTTTTGGTAGGCTCCTTCTAATGGTGACTTTCATGCTGCAAACTCCATGGTTCACTCCAAGAATTTCTTTCCGTGGGCTGGACAGGTTGTCGATCTGTTTTTGCCGCGGTTTGACGAGCTGGAGCAGGCAGAAGTGATACGAGCAATGCAGAAAGATGATTATTACACCACACACTTGAAGGCTGGTTGCTTTTGTAGCTGAGTCCCTTCTCATCTCTCTCCATAGAAAGCTTTGGCTGATGCCATTCAAGCTGTCTTGGGGGCGAGGGCGATTACCAGGTGGTCCGAGGCGAATCAAGAGCTGAACTTACAAACTTTTGAGGCATCAAAACGCCATTGAGAACATAGCAGGCCTAGTGTACTTCGGTTTGACCACAGGAAGGTCGCATCACAGATCCCTTGCTTTGGTCAAGACCCGGCTGACTGAACTTGACTCGTTTTAGTGCCAAACCTACGCTGGGAGAAGAGTACTGCGAAGTTCGACAGGTGTGCAATCATAGTCAACCACCTCACTATCTTTTGATGGACTTGATCAGCTTGCTGCTGATACTGAGACCTCTGCCTCGAGAGCTCAAAGGGCAGCCTTGATAGTTTGGAAGCTCGTCGTTCCCTACGTTTCCAAAGTGAATCGTGCACTAGGATCTTTGTTCATACACTGACAGAGGAGCGAAGATAGCTCAAATGCGAATCATTCGCCAGAACAACATGAGAAATCTCGAAGGGAGTGATGGGAGGACGAGGGCTCGATGGCTGCATATGGCTGCCCAAGCGCTTCCGATGTGCAATGAAATATTCGAGGCGGCAAACCGCCTTCACCTTGCAGCATTCTACATGTATGGAATGTTTTACAGCCTTCCTCATAGGTTTGTTCTTTGATCTTACGCTTCAAGCTCAGTTTGAAAGCAGATTTGCTGAAATTCGACACATCTCGCTTCAAGCAAATCGCGGTCATCGAGACTTCAACACGTTGTAGGTTGCATTTTGAAACGAGTTAGTGATGTGAAGTTTGTCTTGTTTTCAAGGTACTCTATCTTGGCGAAGCTTCTTGTATTCAAAGAAATTGTGATCTTAGCCGATTATTTAGGTACTAGAGTGAAATCGCTAGGGTCAGTCCATTGGTTGCATGCGGCACTCAATTGTAACACCTTTCCATCAGCAAGGCGGATGTGCAAGTATTCCAGCAGGAGGCTGACAGCGATGATGTGAGCTCAGCAGATCCATCGAATACCCCTGGAGCGTCGAGCAACAAGAAGAAGTGCATGCTTTGCTTGAGTTCACGGAGACATCCGACGGCTACGCAATGCGGTAGTCTCGAGAGAGAGAGAGAGTGCTGCTGTATGAAATCACATGTTTTGTGTATCAGGGCACGTATTCTGCTGGACTTGCATCTCAGAATGGTGTGCAAATAAGCCGGAATGTCCCTTGTGCAGGTGCTTAAACTTGCTCTTGAACGCTACAGTGCATATCTTGATTGCCCTGATCTATTGGTTTGCGACGCAGGCAGCGAATATCTCTTTCTTCACTCTTGCGACTTTATCATTACACACCTACATCAGAGTAAAGCTAAATGGAAGAACATGCGCAGGAGTTGGGCGATGATATCAGAATCCTTCACACATTTATTTCAATCATTTAAAGATCATCTTTCTCAGTCTTTTCTACAAAGCTGGATACTATGGAAACTGTTAAACTATGATAGTCATGTCGAGAGGGCGGATGCTTTGCCTCGATAGGCCCCCGACCTTGTTCTGTATTTCCTTGACGTTCAACAATCTCCTCCTCATCAAGATCGGAACGTTCTCTTCTCCTCTTGACACAAGGATCTCCACTGATGTCCCTGCTGGACCGAGCATCTTGGACGCGATGTTGTACACGTTGCTATATCTTTCACACTTGTCAGCTTCATCTGGCATCACAGCAGCTCCACCGACCTCACAGACACCCCGTCGATCTCTAGGAGTACATCTCCTACCTTCGGGCATGGCGAGACGAGATCTGCAGGATGATCAAGACACGGGACAACGCATACATCCTCCGAGTTGTTCACCGTGCTCGTTAGGACAGAATATTGCCGTGAATGTCGGGCGATCAGATTTTGGGTCCATGCTTATCATCGCACCTATCCCAGCACTAGCATCCTGGGATCCGGTTTCAAGTCAAGTCTTTGATTCGTGGTACAGCTTCTGACCTGAGATGGAGATGTATGGTTTGGAGATGATGGTTGACCACAGACTTTGATGATAACATTCATGTAAGGCAGTGATTCCACCACTCGAACAATCGCACCTGGCGAACGAACGAGTCTTGCATTCAATGGCGGGGTTTCCTGCTCGCAACAGAAATTGCCACAGACCCGCAGACTTTCCTTTCGTTTCTCTAGCCCAGACTCTAGTACATTCCCCATGGCTTGAAGCTAAACTTTGGCCAACAAAATCTGTGACGGATAACGGGTAAACTTCCCAGATCGAGAAATCCAGCCAGGTCTTGAGAGGAAGTGCGAGCGGAATGAAGGGGAACGGTGAAGACGGTAGAGACAGAGGAGCTGGTCAAAGCTTGGTGCCGAGAGGAGCGAGGCGCGGGATGCTGTCGAGGAGCAATCGCTCAGCCCTCCACAGCTTCATTGCGCCACAGTCCCCTTCTCCCAGCCGCCGGGCATCTGAAGATCGAAAGAAAAAGTTTGGTTTGTTGCAAAAGTTCCCCCACATGGGAAGGCAGCCCTTGCTGATGCACGACCATGGAGACGATCTTTGTCTAAAGTTTTAGTACCTTGAGATCTGATGACTGAAAACTCTTGGCTATTCGTTCCGGGCTTCTCGAGGGCTCACTGACCGGCTCCGTGGCTCATGGTTTTCAACACCGCCTCAGAGAGGAAGGGGGATAAAGGGCAGAAATGAACAATTAAGAAATCTTAATAAACTTTTTGTTCACGGGGTACTTACGCCTCCGAGGCGAGCTTGTTCTCTGGTCAAACTTTGTTCTTGAAAACCTTCGAAACAATTCGGGCAACCAGCCATGCTGTCAGACGCCGGTGAGCAAGCAGCAGCAACTCCCCTGGTCTCTTCTCCTGCCCCTTCCTTCTCTCTTCACTGATCTTCCTTGCCCTCTACTCTTTCTACCTCCTCCAACTCACCCTTCGCCGCTCCCTCCCCTCGCTGGATCACCTCGCCCTGAGGCTCTTGACTGCCCCTTCATTCCGCCCAATCCCCTCCTCGGGCCGAAAAAGGACGAGAGGCATTGCCCTGCTATCCCTCTCACTGCAACAAGTAGCACAGTCAGCCTATGATCATGTGCTGGAGGAGAGCGAGAAAACCGTAGACGACGTAGATGACTAAGTTGAGGCAATGCCAGGTGTTTGTTTGCAGGAACTAAAACAATCTCTAATGCAAACAAGTCTGAATGAAGACCCGGAACATTGCGTCTGGAGTCTGGTTGAGCAGGTTGATAGGCCATAACTCATGGTTTCAAAAGAGTGCTGTGTTGTGATGCTCTGTTGAATCAGGCTGTCCAGTTGATTGCAGATCGAGAATCTGCAGCGGAGCGAGATGAGGTGATTACTTGATGTGTTTTTTTGGTGTGACTGATGAGAACGTATCATCAAAGATTAAAGTTCGGAGAGAGATTCTGGATCTTCAAGGTAGACTCCGATGAAAAAAGTATATTTTCTTTCTTGTAACATTCCGATCAGCGAAAGTTGTAGAGTGGCAGGGAAAATACTCAGAGTCTGAAAGTAAGTCAATGTCTTAGCCTCAGGGCAAGTATGATGCAATACTACTGCAGGCTATGTTGTTCAATCGCTAGACTTGCACAGGTGATTGCTTCGTTGAGGTTGATAGCGCTGAAAACTGCTTTTTCAGAGAGATCGAATGTTGCAAACAATTGCTTGATGACAGTCAATGTGAACTGTATACATTTGTTATGTTTAACCTGATGCTTGACGAGAAGTGTATAGCGAGCAGCAAAGATTGAAATACGAGATAGCTTTATCGGAAAATTGTGTCCTGTCAGAAAGGCAAAGTACCAGGATTGATTCAGCGTTAATGATAAGATTTCAAGGATACAATGTGCTTTCGAGTATGCAGAGCTTCTCGTTCGCGACCTTCGGTATAACTGACCGAGTCAAAGCTGAATGACTGACAAGCTCTCTTGAAAGAAAGCTAGAAGCTTACATAAAGTCACAAGTATTGGTTGTTCAAGATGAAAGGCATAATGTAGATCGGATCATTGCGTTGAAGAGAGGAGTTTGTAATTTAGCGTTCTGTCAGAACAAGACGAATGACGCCCCGTATAAATCACACCTGAAGACGATCGAGGAAAGAGATCAAGTGTCAAGATCCTTGGATCGGGATGATGAATGTTAGTGCAGGCTCAGTACAGGGCAGCCGAACGTGCTATCAATCTTCTCAACATAGAGCAAGCCAAAGGTTTACAGCAACTTCAGGAAGCAGATTCGAGGTGAGGAGCTTTTGAAGGTGCCAAATGAGTTCGAATGATATGTGCCTGCAAGGATCTCCGAGCTCTTGAGGTTCCAGCATGCCTTGCAGGTATCTCTCCGCTCGCTCCCACATGTGACGGGGCTGCGATATCAAGGAACTGACGCTGCTGGGACGTGACCGCTCGTCGTTCAGGGAGACCTCCAGGAAGCTCGTGAGCTGATAGCTCAACTTCAGAATGAAGTGAAAGTTTCCCAAGACAAGGTTCTGCGTCTTCTCGCTAGAGTCTCCGTGGTGAGATGACAGCAGGTAAAAGAGAAGGAGCACATGGTAGAGGTCTTGAGGAGGCAGCTTCATGGGTCGTCGGTCAAGGGGTCTGCACCAAGACTGAACCATGGTCGCTCCTGGCGGTCTAGTGCACGATGCGGGCTCACTGACAGAGCAGAGATCATCCGAGGGCTTGAGAGTCAGCTCAAGGTGGCGAGGGAGGAGGTGAGTGGTGTAATGGGGAGTCGAGGGTGACGATGACCAACCTGCGAGCAGATATCAAGACTTTCGCGATCGAAGCAGGACGAGGCAGATATTTCTCAGCACGCATCCTTGGACTGCTGAATGCTAACTGGTGGTCCCAGAGTCCGTGGTTGCCCATGATCAACTTCGACGAGCTGCTCTTCGGCAAGGCCTCGGCCCTGGTACACTCGGGGTCTTCCCTCAAAGTAGCAGAGCCCTTGGCGATCCCCAAACATAAAGGAAGCGGCCAGGAGGGGGATGGGAGTATCTTGGGGTGTAGCGACTTCACGCTTGTCTCTCTGAGGGAGCACAACTCGTACTTGCAAGGAAAGGTAAGCTCGTCGCTGTCCAGTGCAAGCGACTATTGACGGACGGGGGGTTGACTTTTCCTGAGAACAGGTCAAGGCGCAGGAGGTTCTAATTGCTGAACTCAACGCCAGATTAGGGCTTCCGGCCAAGAGCAACTAAGCGGGGAACTTCGGAAGCCGGAACCGTGACTGCCAGGCATCATGGCATTGAAACCGTCCCAATTGTCTACATCCGACTGCCACGTCGGATCTCGGGCACACCACTGACTGCAATGACCGTACTATGGCGTGACTTTCAAGCCGGAAGTTCTCCTGGCCGCGTAAAGCCTTGAAAGCGCGGCCTGCCGCCCGGTGCCTCTCGTGCCGCAGTGTCAAGGGCAAGCCTCCCTCTTCGACTCTCCTGCCAGATTGTCCTACGGTACTGAGTGTTTGACTTAACTTTGAGTAAACTCCAGACTGTAACCGAGTCACCGGGCCGGCGGCCCGGACCGTACGGTCACAGTCAAGTGGCCGAAGGCTTGTGTAAAAGGGGCAGACTCGGCATGTCACTCAACCTCTATCTTTACTCAAAGTTAAGTTAAAACCTCTATCTATTTGCCCCAACAAAAAGAGATCTTTGTCCTTCCAAGGGTGGGTAGTTGAAGGTCAAATAGAGGGTAGTCAATTCCAGAGAGCTGGACGGGTGGTCCCTTTTTTGCCCAACTGGGGTAGTACCCGATACCACTGGGCGCGGGGGGCCGTAAAGATCAATTCAGTCGTAGGGTGGGTTATAAATGTGGGGTGGGTGGTACACTGTACTTACAACGATGAGACAAAGGGGGCGGTACTGAGATAAAAGAAAATAGAAGGGGTGGGTAGTCAAATCCAAACATTACCGAATGGGGTAGGGTGGCCTTTTTAGGCGGGTAGTTGAGATCAAGATTTGAGTTTGGACGGTGAAAAGGAATAATGGTGGAGAGAAAGGCAGCAGAGGAAAGGAGGGAAGAGGTGAGGAGAGGAGAGATAAGATAGCTGAGAATGAAAGACATAAGAAAAACAGTTGCAGACATGTTGCAGGTGATCTTATAGAGTGATACTGATTGATCACGCTTGAAAAATGATCAGAACGGGAAGGACTGAAGGTCTCGATCCAAAACAGGAGCGATAAAGATTTGATGATTATGACGTGAATGGATTTGTATTGAAGATTCAAAAGGTCTTGAAGTCCAGGTGTATATTCAGCAGCGTCGTAAGTTTGTTGCTTTCAGACAAGGACAGAAGGGATCGGGCAGTTGTCCACGATTTTTCAGCAAAACATGTTAACAGAGATATGTCGAAGAGTAGGTGTACTGATTAGGGGAGACGATCGTCGTGGTATGACTAGATACGTCGTGTGATGAGAAAAGCGAATCAGCCCTGGAGCAGAACATTGTTGGAGGAAGGGAAAAATGATCAGAACAGTCAGCAAACTTCGAACCTACACGCATCGCTTGCTTGACGCAGCTGTTCTCGCAGGACATTTTAAGCGCTGGTTGACATCCTGCAAGGATGAGCATGTTGGATCCTTGCAACCCAAACTCACCCTACCAAGGAGTGATAGCAAGCGATAGGCCCACGATCTGCATGTGGGACTCCAAGAACCCTGCCCTCCACCACCATGCTCGTCTGACAAGCCCGAGCTCGGCAGGGCAGGAAGGGCAGAGGCAGCACCTGGGATGGAGGGAGGCGAAACTTCGGATAACAGACAAGATGCATCTTGACACCAGTGACTTCATTCCCTCTGGAAAAGCCTCTCCCATCTCCTTCAGCGCCTCCTGCTCCCCTCTGATACATGGCTCCATGAGGAGTGTGATGGTGGAACCGACATGCTCTGCCTTACATCTGGAGAATGGCTGTTTGCGAGCTGATGGTGGTCATGAAGCTGTTGATCAAAGATACCTTTGGCACCTCGCTCCTCAGTCTCCGTCTTCTGTCATGAGCTATGAGGTGAACATCCTCGAAGTCATCAACGACTACACGAGGAAGAAGTGTATGGAAACGACGGCTGTGCCCCCTCTACAGTTCCAGAGCGAACATCTCAATGCGGTAAACAATTGTTATTGACTTGCGCTCTGTTCCCTACCTTTCCGAGTCATGACATTCGCGACATTTCCAGATGCAAGATGTTGCTTCTTGTGAACTTCCCGATCTAGACTACAACGCGACGTCGAGCAGCATGTTGGATGTAACGCAAGACAGATCTCAACACATGATCAACATGGCTGCCTTGCCTGAACCAGCTGGGCATGTGGGCGATGGTCTGGTCAGACGACTTCGGGCAGCCTATGAGGCTGTCATGGAGGACGGAGCAGAAGATTGCAGAGAAGCCTGTCATCTGATTTGTGAAGATGTTGTCTGCAGAACTCTCTTGTCCCCTGTTGTGGAGACTGTCAAGAGAGCTGTTGAGGTTGCTGATCGCGACATCAGCAGCTCTTGCGAGCTGGGCGGTATCGATGTCTCAACTTGCTCGGCACCTCCCGAGTGCTATGACGGGATGGTTGGATATCTGAAGAAGATCGTGACAAGAAGCATCGATCACAAGGTCGGAGTTTTCTTGCGTTCTAGAAGGACTGACATGTCAGATTCGCAGAGCAAGATCACGGACGAGCTGAAATCAGCCGACCGAGCACACAACGGGACTGACCGGTTCGAGGTTGTCAGCCTTTGGCACTCTTTGCTTCTCCTCCTTATGCAGTTCCTTCAGTCCTTGTTGATGCAAGCTAAGGCGTATCGCAAATCCATCGATGTCTTGTCACAAGATATCATGTCAAAGAATCAGGTAAAAAGATTCAATCGGCTGCACGCCTTTTCCTATTTTCCCCTCATTTCTTCTATCGCCTTCACCGCCACCTGGGCTCACTCCTTTTCTGCTGTAAACTCCCTCAGCCTGCCACTTCATCTTTGCTCTTAAAATCACCTTTGGACTCCCAGCAGAACCTTTCTAGCCCCCCTCTCACTGTTGAGCAGGAAAGAGAAAGCAGGCATGACGATCTCTGCACGAAGATCTCCAACATCTTCGGAGCTCAGGTTTGCTCGTACCCTCCTACCCTCCAGTGGAAATCGCTGACGTCTCTGGGCAGGGGCATGCAAGCAGGAAGGAGCAACTTGACCTCCGGGCAACGAGGATACACAAAGAGACGGTGGGATGATATTGCCGTCCTCCTTGCTCTTGCCCGATCGTTTCTGCTCCTGCCTCCTGCCCCTACATTTCACTCACTGTACTTTCCCTCCCACTTGCCTTCTCTTGCAACTTCGTTTTCCTTTTCCTGACCTGTCTTTTAGATTCGCTCTCTGGAGGCTCTAGACCAGATGGAGAAATCTCTTGTTCAGGTGATATTTATTGCTCGCCCACTCTCGCTCTCGCTTTCTGACTCTTTCTCAGTCCCAAGAAACTCTCCATGATCGTTGCAGGTTGTACGGAGCAACATCTTTGCCGATTCTCTTTGCTTTCTTTCTTGCTTTCTTCTGTCGAATCCACTGTCTTCCGGTTCCTTCCCTGCTCTGCCCTGGTCTTGTATTGTCTTGTCTGTTTCAGCTACATCTCACCATATTTGGTGTCACATTGAAAGTACCGTTCCTTACACGTCGCTGCAGAGATTCTGAAGAATACATCTCCTCTGAGGTTTCTTCCTCGATGTAGATTTTTGTTTGACATTTGACACTCGTCATGCAAGTTGTTGAAGACTGCTGAGTCAAAATCAAACTGCGAGGTTGAGGTATGGAGCCTTTGATATCTCATATCTTGCAATGAAGGTGAATTTTCAGATCAAAGATATCCTCCAGACCATTCAAAAGAATGTGAGAACGTCAATCGCTCATTTTGCGTTATAAGTTGTTTTGCTGCTGATATTCATCATTGTTACTACGAACACTTTCTTTGGATTGATGACTCTGGTTTTGTATGTTGTCACGTATAGCTGGTCTTCGACTTTGTGACTTGCGATGTGACTTGCGATGTGACTTGCGATGCCGATGACCGTTTTCCAACAACCTCAGATCCTCGAACTGGAGACATGGCAGAGGTGTTTTCATCTCAACATTTCAAACTTTTGTCACTGAACCCTGAGAGCAGCAAGTTGTTGTCGGCTGAGAACATGGAGACCCAGCTCAAGGATTGCAAAGTGGATTCTCTGCCGTCCAAGACGAGTCTCTGTTGATCTTGATTGCAAACAGGTCAAGTACGAGGAGTCGAAGATGATGGGGATGCAAGAGCTGAAGAACAAGTGAGATTTACATCTTCTTTCCCCGCGCTCATCGACTTGTCAAGGTTGGATGAAGTTCGAGAGGCGAAAGCTCGCATGCAGAAACGGTTGAGAGCAATAGACCTCGCAAACGACAGGTGGTGTAGTGTCATGTGTGATGTGATGTGATGTGATGTGATGTGATGTGATGTGATGTGATGTGATATAGGATGTGATATGTGATCTGCAATGTGATGTGATCAATGTTCTTTTCATTGCAACCATGAGCAATTAATTCTTACACTACTTGCCTCTTGCAGGGCCTCCGCTATTCTTGACACCATCGAGAGGATTCAGAGCAGCAAGTCACGAGAAGTGAGTTGTAATGTTTGCTTTCTCAAGGATTCCTTCGTGTTATTTTCTTAGTTTTATCCTCATGTTGTCTTCTCTACAGGTCATTGCGTTGGAATTCAGTGAACGACTCAAACATTATCAAGACGTTTCTCTACTCAACAGGAATCTTCAAGTATTTCTTTGTTGTTACTTTCCTTCGTACCTCTCCTCTCCTCCTCCCTCCCTCTCTCTCTGTCTCTCAGCTATCCCCACTCCCCACCCCCCCCCCGACACGTTCTCCTTCCTCCCTCAACAACGGCGCAGGTGCAGTACATGCGAGCTCAAAGGATGCACTCAGACTGGGAGGCTGCAGGTGAGAAACGTGGCTGAGAATCAACACACTCATCAACATTTCTCAATGAACATCAACGTTTGCATTACACGACCATCACAACATACATTCATAACATGCATCCGTAACATACATCCGTAACATACATTCATACATTCAGTGCTTGCATTCACTACATCCTGTCTTGCAACTTTTGCCCCCTTTCCCTTATGAAATTTTCTTGCAGTCAAGTCAACTTCAACCTCCTCTGTCCAACCTTCTTGCCCTCCGACCGCTCCGCCACCTCCCGCCCCGCAGGAAACTGCTGTGTCTCATCCTCGTCCTCGCCGTGTCTGGAGCTTGTGGCGGAGGACGGCAAGTTCTCCAACATCATCGGCGACGGAGCACCGCTCAGCATGCAAGCTGTTCTGGTTGAAATCGATCCAGTGCGAGGTAAGGACAAGGAGGAGTGGAGGAGCCGCTGACGCTGCTGAGCAGGAGGAAAGTGAGAACGAGTCCTGGGAGGAGATGATGGAGAGGTGGAGCAGTTATGCTCAGAGATGCTTCGCGACAATCTTGACGTTTGCAAGGAACCACTCAAGCTCGATCAAGGTTGTCATCAGTATCAATCTTGTCTGCTGGCTGTCCGTGACATTCTTTTGATGGTCCACTGAAAATCTTCACGTCGACTTGTCGAGACAGATCAGACATGCTGACGTCAGATCTTACTGTTCTTCTGTTCAATCATCTCACCTCCGTTCTTCAGAATTCCTTCGAGTTCGAATGGTTGGGAAATAATTTACTCTGGCAGCCGCCTTACAACACCATAGGTTCCCCTGCCGCCTACTGTCCTACGTCCTCTCGTCCCTGCCTGCCCTCCTCCTCCTCCTCCTCCTCCTCCTCCTCCTCCTCCTCCTCCTCCTCCTCCTCCTCCTCCTCCTCCTCCTCCTCCTCTATGCTCTCCTTGTCTCATCATTTCTCAGAGGGGGACATGGATGGGCTCATGGATGTCTCAAACTGCATGGGCTTGCAACTCGTAAGACCTCCGAGCTCGACTGCGCATGCCGCTTTCGCCTCCTTCCTCCATGTCTTCCCCGGCTACCTCTGTTCCCCTCTCCCTCCCTCCCTCCCTCCGTCCGTCTGTCTCCCTACAAGCTCTCTTTTCCTAGCTCCCTACCTACCTCCCTCCGTCTCTTCCCCCTTCAACCCTCGCTCCCTCCTCTTACCACTTCTCTTCTCAGTGCCTTGTGGACAACGCGTGGGCAGCCTCCAAGTCGCTCGAGTACGCTGCCTCCGATTCTTCCCTCATCATCCTCTCCACCGCCGACTCTTCCTGCGAATGGATCGCACAGGTCAACAGAGCACGCGCTCCCTCCTCCCACGTCCATGCATCCTTCTCGTCTACTCTTTCATCATCCCCTCCTCCAACCCTTCTTCCTGCTGTCTTTCTCCCCTCCTCCGCCTCCTCCTCCTCCTCCTCCGCCTCCTCCTCCTCCTCCTCCTCCTCCTTTCTCCTCCTCCTCCTGTTCCCCCCTCTCACCACGAGCGCGAGCAGGAGAACGTGCGCGTGGAGGAGACCCGCGAGCATCTGCTGTGCCTCCGAGGCCTCAAGGTAGATCAGAACATCAGCACCACAATCCGCATCCTCTCCTCCCGCACAGGCGAGGTGCTGTCCGAGCATTCGATCAGGGGCCAGAGGCTGGCAGGGATGGACGACCCGGATCTGTACAAGGAGGAGGAGAGGAGAGACGAGAGGGAGGAGGAGGCGCTGGTGGTGTACAGGAAGACAAACTTGCGCGCTAACTGCGGGAAGGCGATAAGGGTTGAGTTTGTTGCTAATTGCACATCCCTGTCCGTCAAGATCATCTTCTGTCCTGTTCGAGCTGGGCAGCAGGTGAAGAAACAAAGTGTTGGTTCTGCCTGGCCTTATTTTTGTTTCGTTGGTTTGTGTTGAAATGTTGTCACTTCTTATGTTCTTCTGTCTTCCCGGTCTTTGTTGTTCTGGATTTTGTTCCTCCTCATTGTTGTATGTGTGTTGAAGAATGTTTCTCTTTCCTCACTGCTTTTCTTCAATTTTGATTCTTGTCACCCTGCTCAGATTCACATCGGCTCGATCGAGCTGAGCCCGAAGATGTCGTCGGGGCTCGAGTGTGATCTGGACTTGTTGTAGATTAGAGATGACCAAAACTTTATTTGCTATGTCGTAAACATGTGATGAAAGGTGGATCTTTGTTTTGAGATTAAGCACATCTATTGCAAACAGAAGAACATGTTGCGTTCTCAAACAGCGATGCCTTTAGATGTGAAAATGAGACACCACATGAGATCTCAAGATGCAAGTTGTTGAAAGAGCATCAGGTATCTGTTGTATTCTTGTTCGCACTTGCTTCTTGTTGCTTCAAGTAATCGTTTACTTGTCCGACTTGTCGTGGTCCTCGTGCTATCCTCCTCCTCCTCCTCTCCTCCTCCTCCTCCTCCTCCTCCTCCTCCTCCTCCACCACCACCACCACCACAACCACCAACACCAACACCAACACCTCCT
>NW_005434570.1:129244-155335 GCF_000315625.1 Guillardia theta CCMP2712
CACCACCAACACCACCACCTCCTCTCTTCCTCCTCCTCCTTCTCCTCCTCCTCCTCCTCCTCCTCCTCCTACCCACCGCCGCCACAACCACCACCACGACCACCTCCTCCTTCTCCTGCTCGGCTCAACTTCGGTCTGCTACCAACAAAGACGATTGACATTTGCAACGCAGCAGACTGTTTTGTAAAACAGGATGAACTGACTTGTGTCTAAACGTTTGATATGCTTCAAATCTCATGCCATGGCAAACTCAGTCCCATCTTTTCTTGTCACCCGCTGGAAGTATCTGAATTCAACGTTGTCAGCGCAGACATCATGAGCATATGTAACTTCAAAGATCAAAACACAACATGTGAATTCAGAGATCAAAACACAACATGTAAATTCAGAGATCAAAACACAACATGTGAATTCTGAGATCAAAACACAACATGTAAATTCAAAGTTCAAAGCACCAGTACAGCCAGCCAAACGCAACTCCATCACCTTGCGGGTATAACTCCATCAAATCCTTCTGTAAGGATCACCCCATTGCCCGATCGATAAAACTTACATCCATCTTGCATCGCCTGTGAAACATTCATCACATGTCAGAACCCAACCTTACTTCTATCACCTTTGCTGCATCTACGAATATCAACAATTCGCAGTTTTCTCTGAAACCGCTCACTTTCTCCTGGCCTGACCTCGGCTGATAGGAAAGAAACAAACGTGAGTTACAAAATGTGTTTGTTAGATCGACGACTTGGCTGACCTGGAGGTCTGTTAAATGAATGTGTTGTCTGCTCATTCTCTTCAATCCGTCTTGTCTGATCCTTCACAATGCTCGCACTTCACATCTAACTTGTCATGTCGAGAAAACTCACAAGTCCCAATGCTTCAAATAAGTTCCATGAATGCAAACTTGTGGCGGCTGATAGTTTCATCGTCATCGTCATCGCCGCAACAAACAACATCCCCACCTCTCTCATCGCTTCCAACAAGTTCTCCTGCTTCACATGTGCTGCAACCTTGCAAGTGACATCAGCAACGTGTTCGATCAGTACATGAGATATTCACAAGCTGCCCGTGCCCTTGTTGTGCTCGCACTCTCAGTTGAGCCCCAGCCATGATCAACTGAGCACGTCCGAGTCACAAGCACGCAAAACAGCAAGTTAGGAGGAAGGAGAGGCTAAGTAGGAAGGGAAGAAAAATGCAGGCAGGGAGGGAAGAGAAGGCAAGGCAAGGCAAGGGGGGGGGAGGGAGGGAGGGGAGGGGGGGAGGGAGGGGAGGGAGGGGAGGGATGGATAGCTGGAGAGAGCTGGGGTACGAGCGTGAAGAGTGAAAAAGAGAGCAAGAGGAAGGAGGACATGTTTATCACCACAAATCGTTTCTTGTCATTGTGTTCTACCACCTTACGGACATCAGCAACGGTGTATCCTGCTGGAGATCAGTTTCTCCCCTTGCTCCTCCCTTCCTTCTCCTGCTCGTCCTGCTCGTCCTGCTTGTCCTGCTCGTCCTGCTCGTCCTGCTCCTCCCCTCCCCTCGTACCTCGGAAACTCGCATGCCTCAGCATTTCCTCCACCGATACAGTACCATCATCCTCCATTGCGACCCCTGCCATCACAACTCGTCATGGGCAGGCGTCCCACCCTAACTCCTCACCAGCTGAGATCGCGCCATGGCGGAGAAGCCAGCTCATCTTCTTGCTGAGACCCACCAGCCGCCCGTCCATCTTGAAGGATGAGACGACCGTCTCCTGCGATCTGCATGAGGAGGTTCGCGAGCGGTCGGGGCTGCCATGCTGACCTTGCCCGACGGCGGTAGGGTCGATGCCGACGATGAGCAGAAGAACGATGCAATGCACACGAGGAGAGAGAGAGAGGAGGTCGTGATGGATGATGGGAACACAAGGCAAGACCAGGAAAGAACGGGAGCGGGAGCAGGAGGAGGAGCAGGAGCAGGAGCAGGAGCAGGGGCAGCAAGAGCGAAAATTCGGAGTGGAGGCCGAAACGGGGGCAGGGCGAAGCTTGAGATAGGGAAGTATATCCATATTACTTAATACCATACTTAAAGGATATTACACCTTGAAGGGGTGGGAGGGAGGGAGCGAGGGCCAAAGTCAGTATCCCGTTGGTATGACAGGGTGGACGCCAGCTCCAGGGACTCGCATCCCATAAGAGACTCCTCCTCCTCCTCCTCCTCCTCCTCCTCCTCCCTTTCCTCTATGCTTCTCTGACACTCCCTGCACTCGGATCCCTTCCTCTCACTACAGCTATCCCTTCCGTCCTGTCCCGATCCGTCCGTTGACTGCCATGCCTTGAACGTGAAGAAGCTCGCATCATGAGGAAGAGGCTGGACTTCGAGCTCTGCATGTACATTGCGATATGGTATTTCTCTTCCGTCGTCTGCACCAACACCACCAAGACCGTGAACTTACACTGGGCGCTCCTGACCCTGACGCAGCTGAGCCTGTCGGCCCTGTGCGGGTTCCTCATGATCTTCGTCTTCGGGTTCATTCCCTACAGGCCGCTCACGAACTTCTACCAGCTCCGCTACACAGCCTTCGTCTCCTTCTGGTTTGTGGTTGGCTTCGTCACCCTCAACGAGTCGATCCGCATGATGAGCATCTCGATCGTGATGACGTATCGCGCCGCCGAGCCTCTCTTCACCATGGTCCTCTCCTTCTACCTCAACAAGAAGGAGAAGCTGTCTTGGCTCAAGATCGTGTCTCTCGGGCCCATCATTGTGGGAGCGATCTTATCCTCGTTGTCACAGAAGCAGGCTACATACAGGGGCATTCTCACCGTCACTCTCTGCAACCTCTCGTGGGCCCTGATCAGGATCTACACGAGGAGGCTGAAGCAGGAGTACTCGCTCGATGCCTGTAACTTCTTCTTCCAGATCTCGTACCTGGGAGCTTGCCAGCAAGCTCTTGTCCTTTTGCTCCTCTCTCCTCGCATCAACCAGCTCGACGAGGTCAGCGGTCACTTGCACGCAGACGCTGGATTTGCGCTTCACCTTCTCATCAATGGGCTGACGTTCTTCCTTTACCTTCAAATGTCGTGGCTCGTTCTGGCCAGAGTGTCGGCGGTGACTCACTCTATCATCAACTCCCTCCGCCTCCCCTTCCTGTGTGTGTTTGGGTGGTTGCAGTTTGGAGAGAATCTTTCTAGTATCAACATGCTGGGGATAGCATTGGCATCAGTTGGAGCAGTGCCATTCTTTGTTATCAAGGACAAGAGGTAAGAACAAGCAGCTGAAAGGAGCAAGCTGGTGGCGTTCTCAACGAACAGGATAAAACAATAAACAAAATCTACAGGGCACCACAATGCTCCCATAGCACTAGGACACAAATAGCGGAAATGAACGACTGTATCCATTACGTGCTTGACTGTAGGCAACGGTAGTTTCTCAGAGCTTTCAGATGCGCCAGGACCCCACTGCCCAGAGACTCATCCGCGGTACCTGAGTCTGACCATCTTGAGCGTCGGCTGCAAGTTGCAGCATCATAGCTCTCAGAAGACTTTTTCTTGTCCTTGGATTCATCCTTGTCCACCTCGTGCAGCAGTATGATCATCATGTGCTCGTCCTTGGTTACATTTACATTCATGCTGCACAGGATCTGCGTGCCGTTACGATCATAGAGGGTAGCAAGATGGTTCACACTCCCTGTAGCAGTGCTTGCTTCCGTCAGAGCCTTTGAGAGGCTCGCAGCATTCGTAAGAGGCCCATAACAGAGACGCAACGATCTCCCTAACACCTCGTCGGCATGGAATCCAAAACGATCCAACCAGGTTCCGCTAGCACTGATGATCTTGTAAGGGGGACAGCAATTCACTGTTATGTAATAGCTCGTCTTGGTTGGAGCAGCATTGTCCTTGGGGGGCGATACATTCAGCGAAGATTCAGACAAGCTTTTCCTGTCCGGGATCTGCTTATTCACTGGAGAATCGCCTGCTTGTTCCTGCGGCTTCACTTCATGTGGCACGAGGTCATCTTCTTCACCATCCAGCTGTATCTGGACATTTTCAACCTCATCTTGGATCGACTTATAAGTCTGCACAAAGGCCGGTCCATTCACACAAGTGGTATCTGTTGAATATGTCACAAGACGTACAGAAGCCGATCTCGGTGAACCTGACTTAGCGTCATCGTTCTTCACTTGATGACATTCAGAAGGAACAGGTGCCGCATTCGAAGAAGGAGAGTCGTCGGAAACCTTGAAGTGAATCAACTTTTCCTTCTGCTGTAACTCAGACTCCATGAGCTTCTGCTCGTATAGTCTGTCTATGCTCTTTTCGAGGTTCATCTTTTTGCGAAACACAGAGAGCATGTTGTCAAAGACTGAGGATGTCTCGAGCTTTTGATTTGAGTCATTGAAAAGATCGAACTTGCGTTCTCGATGGTCAAACGATGAAGAGCTCCAGCTTTTGGATCGTGTCATTGAATGCCTGACCATACCTGAATCAGAACCTGCAAGCTCACGTCACTTTGATTTGTCTGAAATCTATCACATCAGCTTATTTTCGATGTTCTGCTTTCGAGTTGCCCGTACTACTTCGTCTGGATTGATTGCAACTTCGACTTGCTGACCTTGAAACTTCTTCTGTATACTCTCGTCGTGTCGTTATCAGGTCCTGAACTTTTCAACAAATTCCTCTCTTCATTCTCTCTTGGCCTCGCTGTTCGCAAAACTGTCTTTTTCGTCATCCCTATTCTCCTCTCATCTTCCTCTAGCTAATCTCTGAGAGTGGTCGCATGGCCCGTTTCGATGGATGGCGCCTCCTACGCAGCGACGAGGGGGGTAGTGCTGCCAGGTGGAGTATGGTGGGTTGTTTTGTTTCGGGTCCGTTGACCAATATTGAACAGCACGAGGTAGGGTGTACTACCCCACCTGTTCTTGAAAGCCATAGATAGATGGAATAAACCGGTACTTTGTGAATTAGTGCCGTCTATCCTCAACAATTGAGGGGTCGGAGGGTTAACAGATCTTGCTTGAGGAGATACTTTGAGATTCAATCTCGCTCAATCTCCTCGCAGTTAAACTTGACCGATGGGTCAGTGGGGCCTGAGAGGGGCTGAGGCAACCTGGCACGCACCGCCGGGCCGGGCCCGCCGCCACCGCCGAGCCTACCGACTCTCAGCCCCACACACTCAGCCTCCGGGACTCGGGAGGGCGGCCGCGGCAGCCGCGGGCGGTGGTCCCGGAGTCCGGCCCCTCAGCGGCGGCCCGTCCCGCCCGGCCCCCCGACAGGCTGCCGGATCGGACACACTTTTGCCGGACGAAGGCTGCCACCGTCACCGGACACCGGGCCCCCGGGCCAGCCCCCGGCCCCGGGCCCCCGGTGTCTGCCGGCTTCCGTGGCTCCCGATACCGCAAGTGATTCCTCCATGGCCGCCTCCATGGCGCGAGCATGGCTTGCTTGTGCTGTGATCTTGGTGGAGCTACAGGTAAGAGGAGGAGAGATGATCCGAGATGCGACGAGCCATCTCACACTCGGATGCGACGATGTCGGAGTGAGCCTGTGCTGCAGTGTGGGGCGTCATTTTGTTCAGTTCCTTTGGAGCACTCCGTCAAGTCCGGGAAGCCGCAACGAGGGGAGGGGATGAAGCTTCCAGCTCTTCGATCCTGTTTAGCTCCAGCAACGATCCTCCTGGTCCGTCATGGACAGACGGAATGGAATGTTCAAGGCCGGTATCAGGGGCATATGGACTCTCCCCTGACTGCAAGAGGGAGGTAAGCGAACGCTGGGGCTGCTGCGCTGTTTTGATCCGTTGCTGCAAGACAAGAAGCACAGCTCCTCGGAAAGGTGAAGCCATGTCATGCGATGTGATGGGTGTTGAAGAGCTTGCCGAAGCGCTTGAAGGAGTCCAACAAGATGATAGACAACGTGTTCAGCTCCGATCTTGAGAGAGCTCGGTGCTGTTGAAGTCTTGTCGCACCCCCGGTGTGCTGATGCTGACGTAGGGATACGGCAAAGATCATCTCGGCAGAGATCGGCATTGATACGATCCACACAGATACGAAACTAAGAGAGAGAGGATTCGGTGAACTAGAATCTCCTCCAGAAAGACATTGATTGACCTGGGCTCCTCTGCAGGGATCTTCGAGGGACTGACGAGGGAGGAAGTGAAGTCAAGATATCCTGAGGAGATGAGCACGTTTGCGAAGATGGATCTTGATTACAAGGTAGGGAGAGGAATTTTTGGTGACGAGGGTGTGGACGTCAGTGATGGTGATGGTGATGGTGAATGTGGTGATAGTGATGGTGGTGATGACGATGGTGATGGTGATGGTGATGGCGGTTGTGTTGGTGGCATATTTACGACGACGTGACGAGGACGATGAGTATGTAACGGATAATCGCAGGTACCAGGAGGGGACTCAAGACGGGAAGTGCTGGACAGGACGATGCAATGTTTGCAGGATGTAAACTTGTTCGTTTCAATGTCGACAATGATGCATAGGCTCATGAAAGCTCGTGTGTTTCAACACTGATTGAAACGAGACATCAGATCTATCTTCTTGTTGTGTTCTATGAGATGACACACCATCTTATCCTTGTTGGCTCACACATTTGCTCAAGGTTGCTCAGAACCATCCTGGCAAGGTCTCGCTGGTGGTGAGTGCCAGAGATTTTTAGCGTGTGAGTGCCAAGGTGTTGAGAAATGTCGTCAGGTTACCCATGGAGCGGTGATAAGCTTGCTCATGCGATGGATGCTGGGAATTCCGTTCAGCCCTCAGGTTTCAGTCTCCCATCGACTTGCTCCCATTTCCGCTCGCCCCTCTTAAACTTGATTTCCCCTGCCCCAGCCTTTTGCTGCTTACCCCAAGTGTACTTGTGCTCATCATCCTAAGATACATTTTATCACCCATGTACCTCTCCTCTCCTGTCCTCTCCTCTCTACTCTGCTCTCTCCATGTCCTTATTGCTTCATCTCTCCCCATCATTACAGTCATGACGAACTTTGCTTGCAACGTACCTGACGAGCTTCACTAGTCGCAAGCGCACGCGGACTTCAAGATCAGGAACTCATGTGAGGCGGAGGCTTGCCGCAGCGAGATTCCTTCTCACTTTGGTTCAGGCCTGTGCGAGTTGAGATATGTTGGGACCAAGTGAGATGAGAGTTGGAGGATGACAGCATGTCCTTGTAGTGTTATCAAGATCATGCCGTTGCTGTCATATCAAGACAATGCTGTTCTTGTGATGATTGAGATCATGTTGTTGTGATGATGAAGACCATCATGATCATGATCCTGATCATCATCATCATTGTTGTGTAACCAAGATCGTCCTGTTGTTGGTTGATGCAGCTGTTTCTTGACCAGGTGGGAAGTGTTGTCATTCGGAGATGTCGCTCACTGCGAACTCGACCACATCCTGGTAGACATGTTTTGCTCAAGAACTCTCCTCTCTGACCCGCTCTCAGCAAAGAGTTTGACTAGAAACAACCCGAGCGAGCGGGTCGGAGGGACGTCTTTTCCTCCGGAGGCTCGCAGCATGCAATTTTTTTCCATCGCGTTTCCTGTGAATATCAATTTCCTTGTTGCTATACGTGTGACAAACTCGTCTACACTTCTCCACTCCTCCTCCTCCTCCTCCTCCTCCTCCTCCTCCTCCTCCTCCTCCTCCTCCTCCTCCTCCTTCCCAGCTCCCATCATCACCGCGGGTACAAATTGCTCTCCATGTTGTCATCCCAGAAGCTCAAATCCCCGCTGACCCCGTGCACTCCCGTCGATCGCTTCACTTTCGCCCTCGCGTTCTTGAGCGGTGGCGCTTGTGAGAAGCCTTGGGATGTGGCGGACAAACCTCGCAAAGTTCGCTCGGGTGTGAAAGTCACCTGGTGAGCAGGAAGTGCGGGACGAAGAGGGGAGGAAGTGAAGGAGAGAGAGATCGGAGGAGGAGGGGGAAGGAGAGAAGATGAGGAAGAGAGAGGAAGAGGCGAGGAAAACAGGAGGAGATCAGGAGGAGCAGGAGCAGGAGCAGGAGCAGGAGCAGGAGGCAGTAATGAGCGACAGCTAAGAATAACAAGACTAGACTCATCACCGTGTTGCCGATGGAAACAACATAATCTTCTTTCAGAATTTCCGTTCTGCTCCTCATAACCCTGTGCGCCTCCTTCTCAAGATTGCTTGCAAAGATGTCCGCTGCCACGAGGGCAACATATCAGCTCTAAGTGTACTCGTTTCGCTCCTCCTCCTCCTCTTCCTGCTCTCTATCATCATCATATTCCTTCTCCTCTTTCTCGTCGTCATCAACTCCTCCTCCTCCTCCTCCACCTCCTCCTGCTCCGCTTCCTCTCCCTGCTGCTCCACTCACCGCTCCTGATGTATTCTCCCACATGAACTCCTGCCTTCACCGCCTCCACCCTCTCCGCGAGGTCAGGAGACACTTCCGACGCCCTGCGAGACACGCGACGGTCACGGACAGAGAGAAATTGGACGGCAAAGAGGAGGGAGAATGAGAGCGAGGAAAGATGGGAGAAGAGTAGAGAAGGGGAGCTGAGAAAGCATGAGAGGACGAGGCGGAAGAGGAGAGAGGGAAAGGAGGCAGCAGGGAAGGGAGGGGAGGGGATAGGGAGGATCAGGAGTGAAGAGAGGGTGGGGAGGAAACCATAAGGGAAGAGGACGAGTGAACAGGAGGAGGGTTGAGGAGGAGAGAGAAGGAGTGAGGAGGAGTGAGGGGGAGAAGGTTGTGGGCTGAGGGAGCAGGAGAGGAGAGGGAGCAGGAGGGAGGATAGAGAGAGAGGAGGGAGGAGCATCACCCGATGTTGAGGCGCGCCAGCTGATCTCTTGTCTTCTGTCCATGAGTCGTTCGAGCCTCGACTACTGACTGTACCATGTCCTTAACGAGCTTGTTAGACGCTCGACAGAACAATGCTGGTTGTTCCTGCTGCTGCTCCTGCTGCTGCTCTTGTTCCACCCTCCCCGCAGACTTCTTCTGCTCCTTCTTCTGCTTCTCTGCCTGCTCCTCCTCGTTCTCGTCCTCCGTCTCCTCCTCCTCTTCCCCCTCATCGTCGTTATCTCCACTAGCTCTACATCCGTCTTTCGTATCTCATCTCTGCCAAGTCCTGACAACTTTCTTCTTCTGTCCTGTCCTGTCCTGTCCTGTTCTGTCCTGTCCTGTCCTGTCCTGTCCTGTCCTGTCCTGTCCTGTCCTGTCCTCACCCGCTGCAGTATCGACGAGTCTGCCGTTCTCCTGGGCATCCATGGAGCTCCGATCATCCCGAGTACGCCGACCTGAGGGAGAAGAAGGATGAGAGGAGGAGAGGAGAGGAGAGGAGAGGAGAGGAGAGGAGAGGAGAGGAGAGGAGAGGAGAGGAGAGGAGAAGAGAGCCAATCGAAGACAAGGGACATCTCAGCTTGCTATCAAACAAGTTTCTCCGACATGATTCGACTATCCAAGAAAATAACAGAGTCAAGTCACCTTGTAGTCGAAAATCTTTGCTCTCGACACGATCGGTCCCGACCTGCCATGGTTTCCGATGGTGTAGTAGGAGTCTGTTGTTGGGGCGGTCTTGACGGAACATGTTCAGCGGAGGAAGTTGACAAAGTGCGATCAGGGCACCTTGAAGTTGCCGTAGGCAACTGCTGTCGACCCATCGTAATCTGTTATGATCACCGGGCCCTGAGGAAAAAGTGTGTGGGGTGAGCAGAGGGGAGAAGTCGAAATGTCAAGAGGAGAAGGAAGTTAGAGAAATGAGGCAAGAATATGTGAAGACAAGATGTTAGATGAAAAGAAGTGAAGAGGAGGAATTCAGTGAGAGATCTTGTTGATGGTTGTCATTGACAATGTTTACCTGCTCTGATCCTGGTCCTGCTGTGATGGAACATGTTTGACCAACGTAATATCCATCCTATGTTGCAGATCAGGCAATATCAAGTTGTTGTCGTCATAATTGTAGTCGACATCATCAACGCCATCAACACCTGCAACTCCCACCACTACCATCCTCCTCTTCCTCCCCATCCCCATCCCCATCCCCATCCCCACCACCACCAGCACCATCACCAGCACCATCACCACCACCACCACCACCACCACCACCATCGTCATCGTCATCGTCATCGTCACCAGCAGCAGCAGCAGCAGCAGCAGCAGCAGCAGCAGCAGCAGCAGCAGCAGCAGCAGCAGCAGCAGCAGCAGAAGCAGAAGCAGCAGCAGCAGCAGCAGCAGAAGCAGAAGCAGAAGCAGCAGCAGCAGCAGACAAAATTGTCATCATTGCCTGCAGCACACAATGATCATTGTCATCACCTGCGACTGTCCGAACTCGAGAAGAATTCGATCTAGCCCTCCTCCTCTCGCTCTCCCCGACACGCACTCCAGCGGTGTCACCGTGCTCATGTACTTGATCCCTGCGAACTGCTCCATCCCTCCTCCTCCTCCTCCTCCCGCAAGCCTCCTGACTCTCTTCATGTAGAGGAATCTCATGATGCAGATGAAGATGAGGAGGCCGACGAAGCAGGGGATCACGATAGCGATGATAAGCTTCCAGACTTGCGACTTCTTCTTCGCCTCCGCCGGCCCCGCCGGCCTCCCGCAGATACCGTATCGCATCCCCGTGTAGTCAGCCTGCATACTGTCCCCCACGAGCCCTGCTAGGTCTCCTGAGACCTGGAGCCTCTTCAATCAGAAGCGAGGAGGAGGAGGAGGACGAGGACGAGGACGAGGACGAGAACGAGAACGAGGACGAGAACGAGAACGAGGACGAGGAGATAAGAATGTGATGAAGAACGGAGAGGGAAGAATCATTGAAATGGAGAGGAGGAGGAGCGGGATGAGGAGCTGGTGTGGCATCGGAGGAGGAGCAAGACGAAGGCAAGGAAAAGGAAGAGAGGAAGGGATGAAATGAGGAGGAGAGGAACAGCGAACACGAGCACAGTGCCCAAGACAACGAGCAAGGAAAACTCACAACGATGGCAAAGGTCTGGCAAAGGTCACTTGTGTTCAACCCCTGCACAACCCTCTTCCCCCTCACAGTCACGTTGACCACGCTGGGCCCAGCCTGCGTGATCCGAACCTGCTCGACGTTGTTCACGTCATCACCAAGTAGCTTCCCGTTGCCGTAGTATGTCTGCTCCTCCACCTGGTTCACCGGGAGCTGCAGGACTTGATTCATGGTCATGGACGAGCCGATGGCTGCGGTGATAGGGGTGACGGAGACGGAGAGGTCGAGGTCGTTGACAAGGAGCGTAGAGGAGGCGAGAGCAGGAGCCGGGTCCGTGTACACCAGGGTGACCTTGAAGGGGCTGCTCTGACTGGCCCCTGTGATGGCGAGGGAGTAGAGGAGAGTATCGTTCTGACTGAGCGAGAACTCTTGGGGGGAGACCTTGGCCTGCAAGTCCTCGAACGTTCTGCTCACTCCCTCCCCTGCTGCCCCCACGATCTTGGCGTCCCTTACGAGCATGCGAACGTTGATGTTCACTGCCTGGTTGCGCCAGGGGCAGGCGTCGAGCACCGACAGGTCGCTTGGGCAGATGAGGTAGGAGAAGAACATGCCCGGGTAGCGCGGAGAGGGGATGGCAACCTGGCATGTGGGCGAGACCCAGCACCAAGACTTGCAGCAGCTGATATCTGGCTCTCCTCCTCCCACCAGCGTCTCGTTGCAAAGGTTCTTGTCCCATGGCGCGCAAGTCTTGCCGTAGTTGGGCCCAAGCAGCTGCTTCCTCTTCCCGTCAGGGTCGTTGGCGGGAGAGAACAGCAGGTCGTTGCTTCCCAGGCAGGTGCAGCGATCGGTCAGCGGCGTCTGCTCGTTGAGCTGGATGACGTTGAGGAGGTGAAGTCGGCCGAAACCCTCGTAGGGGTTGGGGAGGGAGAGGGAGGAAATGTCTGTTCTCTCCCCACTCGCCTCCTCCTTCTTCAGCATTTTGTCTGCTGACGCTAACAGCACAGCCTTCACCAGCGCCGCGCTCGGGCTCCAGACGTTCCCTCCTGCAGTCCCCAGGGGGAAGAATCCCTGCTCGAAGTAGGAGCGCTGAGGAGGTAGGAATTAGGTCCTCGTGGAGGAGAGGAGGGATGTTTGGAGAGGGAGTAGTGGAAGCAAAGCTGTGTGGAGGAAGGGAGGGCGAGAAGGAGGGGAGAAGTGAGGGACGGAGATATTGGGTGAGATAGCGGGAAGGGGAGGGAAGGGGAGGGCGGAGGAGGAGGAGGAGGAGGAGGAGGAGGAGGAGGAGGAGGAGGAGGAGGAGGAGGAGGAGGAGGTTGACAGGGAGAAGATAAAACTCTCACCACAAGAGCTGCAGCTGCAGCGACCTGAGCCGCTGACATGCTCGATCCTGAAACAAGTCAGAGTCAGGTGACGCAAACAAGAAGCAGGAGCTCGGACAGGGATAGGGGCAGGGTCAAGGGCAAGGGCAAGGGCAAGAGCAGGAGCGGGAGCGGGAGCGGGAGCAGCAGGAGCAGGAGCAGGAGCACCTGTCAGAGCGACGATGGAGGACTTGTCGTCTCCCCCGCTGTTCATGCAGCATCTGCATCCTCGAACTCCTCCTGAGTTTGGATCGCCATCGGACCTCGCACTTAGCACGTTGACACCGGGAGCCATCTGGTAGGAACGAGATGGGAGGGTGAGAAGAGAAGGGCAAGCAAGGGGGATGATCGAGGAGAGAGAAGGAATCAGACTGAGAGGAGGAAGACTTAGAGGAGGAGGGGGAGAGGAGAGGGGGAGAGAGGGAGAGAGAGAGAGAGAGAGAGGGAGAGGAGAGGGGGAGAGAGGGAGAGAGGAGAGAGGGAGAGAGAGAAGAGAGGGAGAGGGAGAGAGGGGAGGGGCAAGTGGAGGAACGAAGAATTCAAGGAAACAATGAACGAGAACGCTTTGAGACGAGGAAAGGAGGAGGGAAGCAGGTGGGGAAGCAGGTGGGGCAAATTTGACATGGAAGGTGTCAAACTGACCAGCTCGGGTTTGACTCGCTCCATCTTTAGCCTGGACTTGTCCGTGTACAGGTTGCCGATGTACGTGGGCGGTGCGTTGGCAACTTTTGACACGTAGCTAGTCAAAGTCCCCTGCTGAGAGACTGCAAACCCCAGCTGGTTGCGGTAGTCGATGGTCTCAGGGTTGTCCCCCCCATACTTGAAGGCGCAGCAGGAGGCGAGCTGGGAAGGTGGAGAAGAGGAGGAGTCCACACACACGCCGCTCGTCCCGGACCCCTGCTCCCAGAACAGCTGGGGACAGTCTTCCGGCCTGCACTGGTCCAGCAGGTACTCAGCTCCTGCCACCTCCTCCTGCTCCCAGAGTTGGGACATGCCGACGGTGAGGCAGTTCTTGCAGGTGCCAGGGGAGGACACGCTGCTGTAACCTCCCTCCGAGTCGCCAGCTGAGAAGATGACGAGCAGGTCGGGATGGGAGTGGACGAAGTCGTCGACATCGCGCGAGTCGATGGTGTAGCGGTTGCAGATTTGAGGGTCACCGTGTAGGGAGGCGTCCTGGGCGATGAGGTAGTTGTAGCTGAAAGAAGTCTCCTGCTCCTTCCACCAGCGGAAGTCGGAGCAGCTCCAGGGGTTCAGGAAGATCCTGGCGCCGTCGTTGTAGGGGCGGGTGAGGAGGAGAGTGATGGAGTCGGGGGGGGAGAGGTAGAGGGAGGAAGAGGAGGAGATGTCAACAACCATCAGCTTTGCAGAGCTCGCGATGGAGTTGTGGATGCTGAGCGGGGTGGAGAGAGGGAGGGAAGGGAACGCAACCGGATCGTACGCCTCCCCTCCTGCCGAGGCCGCAACGTGCGTCCCGTGCCCTTGCCTGTTGAGGATCGGCCTCCTTCCCGGCAGCATGTCCGAGGGAGCGATGAACCGAGCTCCTTGGTCCTGAGGAGCACAGGACAGAACTATCTCCTTCCTGTGCTGAACGATGTTGCATCCCGCCCCTCGCCATCCCACCTTGCACTGAGTTCCTATGGTTCCGTCAAGGTTGACCGACGTCCCGTTGAGGAATAGCTGTAGCTCCATGCGCAGCAGGCGCTGCCTGTCGAGGATGTTGTTGGGGGAGGAGGAGCAAGTGACGGTGAACGTCTTCAGCGCCTGCTCCAGCTCCGCCAGGGTCCCCAGCACCTGCAGCTGCGACGGAGCTGACGAGAGCATGACGGCAGGAGCAGGGAGTAGCGATAGCTGCACTCCTCCGATCGCCCCGTCCTGCCCATTGCGAAAGATTCCCTGGATCGGGAGGAAGGAGGAGATTGTCAGCAGCCACCTCCTGTCGTCCCTCCTCCCGTCCACCAGCAGCGACCCAGCAGGGAACTTGAACTCTGCCCCCGAGGTCAGGGAGAGCAGGAGGGTATCGATGTTGTACGTCTCCTTTCTTCCCTGACAAGTTCCTAGCGCCGCTGAGCATCCGAGATCAAGGCAGGGGACGATGCTGCCGTAGTCGCTGGGGCAGCGATGAGCTGGGAGGAAGGTGCGGGAAACAGTCCCTCCTGCTGCTGCGAACTGATCGACGAACCTGACGCGGGCGAGGAGGGAGGAGGAGGAGATGCAGTGGGAGAGGGAGCAGGCAGGGGGGAAGCAGCCACCCCCGCACACCCCACACAAGTCAACCTGTCGCCCGGAGGAGGAGGAGCCGTCACAGTAGTTCTTGTTGGTGTCTGCGCAAACGTTCGCGTCCCCGACCGAGTCAACTCCCCTCCTATCGTCACTCCTAATCTTAGTCGTCCTGCTGTCAAAGGAAGGCAGCAGATCCCCGTCGCGCTTGTCGCTGCAGGGTATCGAGTTAGCATACAGCTGCCCTCGCACGCTCACGTAGACGGACACTGCCCCGGCCTGACTCGCTGCGTTCATGACGTAGATGACAAACCCGTCTGCTGTCTTGGGGAGGGTTGAGTTGGATGCCATGGTGTAGAACGGAACGTTGACCTTGAAAGGAGAGGAGGAGGAGGAGGAGGAGGAAGAGAGCAGGTGCTGGAAGCCCTGGCTGTTGAGACAGGTCGTGTTCCAGTAGCTCAGGTCCTTGAGCTGGGCGCTCGTGGACCGGGCGAACGTCTCGTTGCTCAGCACGCACACTGCAATGCCGAACTGAGCGACCTGCCTGCTGGCCTCATTGTTGACTGTGACGTCAACGTTCATGACAAGGCTGAAGTCCGTGTACCTCGCCGCAAACTCGTCAAACCTCCAGTCGTCAGTCAGAGGAGCCAGCTGGATCGACAGGGCCTCGGTCCTGGCCAGCAGAGCTGGGAGGGAGCGCGAGAATGAGCTGGAGGGGAAGGAGGAGATGTCGATGCGGACGCGGTTGCAGAGGCCACACGGCGAGCAGCCCTAGGAGCAAGTCAGCCAAGGGTGACCTTGTCCAGGAGAAAGCCCAGCAGGAGCTCACGGGGAACGTGTAGTAGCCGATGAGCTTCCTCCTGGAGTGATCTGCCCTGTCGTATGGAGGGACTGTCGTGTAGATCTTCCACCACTCCTGGGGGAGGAGAAGAGAAAAGAAGAGGTAAGAGATGAGGAGGGGAGGGAAGGGGAGGGGATACAAGGAGGGCGAGGCAAGAAGGAAACAGAGGAAAAAAGGAGGATGGGTGAACGGAAAGAGGGAGAATGGAAGATATAGGAGAGCAGGAGAGGAAGAAACGAAGGGACGAGGTGGAGGGTTGGACGGAAGGCAAGTTATCAGAAGAGCAGTGATTTGCCTGTGTTGTGTTGTACGTGTAGAGCGCTGAATTGGCTTCTGGGCTGCAAACATTATCATCATCACCGTCATGTAAAACATTTCCTGGCTCCTCCATGCTCAATTGTGTCTACTTTGTTCTTCTCCTCGATATGTCTGTCCTTGTTGCTTCATCCCATGCTTTTCGCATCTCTCGCACCTTTGGGCCTCCTTTCTGCCTTGTCTCACCTTCCAGTCTGCAGTCCATACAAGTTTTCGCCGAGATAGTACGATGAGACGCATTGGGAAATAGCTGCAAAGTAATCATTAATACAAACATGAAACTGACGTAACATGCATGTGACACAGCATAAATCTGACACAACATAAATCTGACATGATATGAATTGACATGTATGCAGTGAAACAAGAGCAAGACAAACAAGAGCAAACCATCAAAGCAACATGTCACCAGCATGACACAACACTTTCCAACAGCATCTTCACCTGCTTCGATCAACCTTGGATCCCAGGTCACGTTGCAAGGGTTGATAGTGATGTTCTCTCCGCCCTGCCATATTCGTTCACATCAACATCATTCAAACAGCTCCAGCTTCAACCCAGCTGATCTGAAGACTCGTGCACAACCCTGAAGATCAAATGTAAGGGCATCGCAATGATCCATCTCAGCAGGACCTGGTAGGGTCCCATTGGGATATCTTGGAAGCGACCTCGGGTCAGGGTACCTGGCAGGAGGTCATGAAGGAGCGTTTGCGGCACCTTGACGCCTCCATCTCACTTTCCGCCTCCTCTCGTGATGTTGCACATTGACTGCAACAAGTTGGTGTCGAGCGCCGGCAGGCCTGCACGTCAGAATGAGGGCCGGTGAATGTGAGAGGAGAAAGGGAAGGAAGGAAAGGGAGAGGGGAAGGGAAGAAGAGACCACTCGGTTTGCGATCTGATTGGACGAAAGCCGCCGATGCCATGGCCTAGTAGGAAGTGAACAAGATGAAAGAAAGGAGAGTGAGAAAAAGAAAGTGCCTGCAGTTCACGGATGGGAGGGACTGTAGGAAACGAAAGTCAGAGAAACAGACAAGAAGCGCGGGACAGAGACAGAGACAGAGACAGAGAGAGAGAGAGAGAGAGAGAGACAGAGATTTCATGATGTTACAATTCAATAGAGCAGTGAAGATGGTCAAGACACATGACCAAAGGGAAGGGCATAAGATATCAGAACAAGAATCCAGAGAGGAAACGACATGACATGGCTGACAAGACGAGAAACGAGTGATCTAGACCAGAACATGTTGTTGCATTTACACTCACTTGGTCCGGTCCACTGCTCAGATACTACAGGCGTGATCGTCCCTGCGATCGAGCGTGAGAGGAAGGCAATGAAGAAGGAAATGACGAAGAGAATGAGTGGAAGAGGTACGACAAGCAGAAAACAAGGAGGGAGGACGACGAAGAGAAAGACAAGAGAAAGGAGGGCAGAGATCAGCTTGCGATGGAGAAGCAAGAGGGAGGAGAAATAGAGAAGCAGGAGGAGTAGAAGCTCAAGGAGGACGAGACGTGAAGGGAGGGAGAAGGACAAGAAGAAGAAAGAGAAGGAGAAGAAGCACTGAAAGAAAGCAAAGGAGAAGGAGAAGGACTAGAGTGAGGAGGACGGAGCTGATGTGTAAAGCGACGTCTCATCACCGGGGCTTGGAGTTGTGAACCAGCACATGCACTTCTCGAACATCAGGTTTGAGAAATATCTGAATGAGAGGGTGAGCGCCACAACGAACATGACAGACATCCCAACACAAGGAGATGAAAGATATGATGTAGCAATACTACATGATGTAGCAATTCTACACATTAATCATGTAGAATCGCTACATCCTCACCTTTCTGCATGAATGGACTGAACAAGAACATCAAATCACGAGATACAACAAGAAAATGCATTGCTTATTTCCCGTTATCGGCATATCACCTGTACTCCGTTCCTATCGTATCCATAACAAGCTGCGGCGTGGTGTCTGTTTTCTCATACGCTGTTGATTGCTTTGGTATGAATCGGTCAATTCCCTGCTCTGCAAAAGAGTGTTTCAGAGACAGTGATGAAGAGCAAGAGGAAACGACAGAGCAACTATGGAACGCTGACAGCATTTTATCAGAAGGATGAAAGGGAAATTGTATCAGATCGCAAACCAACAGACGACAAAACTTTCTCTTAACGAGGAGAGGGAAGAAGTCTTAGAACAAGGAACGTTTCATCCTCATATCATTCAGCTTTCCTCTCACTCATACGGCCTTCACCTGTCACAATCTTTCCTCCACAGCTCAGACAGGTTGAGTCCAATGTCAAAATCTCCAGCAGCTTCGGCCGCACTTCACTCCTGCCATCCTGCGTCAAGCTGTTTCCTCCTCCTCCTCCTCCTCCTCCTCCTCCTCCTCTTCCTCCTCCTCCGTCGCAGCCTCCAGCAACGTACCATGCGGACAGAAGAAGATCCATCGAAGAGTCGCCACGCAAAGAAAAACTGCATCCCAATCCTCAGTCATAGGTAAAGAGCACAGGGCAGCGCAGGACTGTGAGGAGACAAGCGCACAGAAGCAAGAAAGGCAAAAAAGAAGAGAACACGGCAGCAAGAAGACGATTACTTGTATCCTTGCTGTATCCTTTGCTCTCTGCTCGTAAACATTGTATCCATCGGTGGTGTTGCTGCGCTGGCACCGTCCGCGGACCCTCTGCTCCAGCTTCACTTCCGTCCCTCCTCCTCTTCCTCTCTCACTCCATCCCCAGCTCGCCTCCACCCTCCTCCTCATAGCTCGCCGCATCCTCCTCCTCTTCCGCCAACATCCGTGCCTCCCCCATGGCCTCTCCTGCTCTCCTTCCCCTCCCTCCCCACTTTCCTTCTCTTCCCTTTCCTTCCCTTCCTCCTCTCGCGGCTCCTCCCCTCTTTACTTCATCCTCTTGCTCACCCGGCTAGCAGAGGACCATCTTGAGTTCTCGTTTGCATCTCCTGGCAATGACGAACACCGTGAGGGAGGGAGGAAGAGGGAAAGCAAGAGAAAAAGCTGGGACAGATACGTCCAGGTCGCTCACCCGAACAAAGGAAACGAAGTCGGGCTGAGCCAGAAAACTACAAGGATACAAGACCATGAGCTAGTACGAAAGGTTCAACTTGTATCACCCGGCATATGATGACGTTGAGCAGGAATCTGGGACTGCACACGAGGAGAAAATGGCAGAGCTGACGATGAAGCTGCCGAGCAAGAGTTCAGCCAGATAGCAGAGGATGATGCGGGTGTGAACAAGCAGGGCAAGGGATGAGATGGGGAGAGGGGGTACAGCCAGGCAGAAGATTGTAAAACAAAATCAAGAACGACACAACAACCATGATCAGGTTCAGGATCAAGATCAGCGTCAGCATCATGGAAGCCAAAGGAGCAGGAGGGAGTTGTTCACCAATATCGATAACTCCCAAGGCAAGGGAAGGGGAACGGCTGCTGCCACAGCATGCAGTTGTCAAAGTCAGCCCCTGTGTCTGCAATGGCGATGACCTGCACCAAACAAACACGTCAAAATATCAGTCCCCTCTTCCTCCTGTCGACTCACTTGGCCGCTGCCGTTGAGAGGGGTCGCGATGGTCTTGGTGAAGAGTTTCGTGCTCAGCCTCGAGTCCTCCGACGATCCTGGAGGTAAACAATGTCTCAACACTGCTGCTGCTCCTCTTTTCTCGTCCACCTGATAGGACAATCTTTCCCGCCGCAAAGTTCCTTGTCACGTATGCGAACCTGGCAAAGGTTTCACATGTTCGCTGCAACTTCCTCCAAGTAAACGCACGTTGGCTCAATCCAATCCACCTCCACCAGATCAGCAACCCGCAAGATGATCTCCTGCGCTGTCATGGAGCGCGTGAGAGCAACAGGAGCACGACAGCACAAGAGACCTCGAGTAGCTGACAACTGTAGGATGAGATTGTTGGAATGGTCCAGGGTCTTTCAAGGGCGTCAATCTCATTAGATAGCTTGCAAGAGGAGAGGCAACCTGCACGATGAAGTGCTCTCCTGCACCAACGTACATCGACACCATCCTTTCAAGATCCCTAGCAAACGTCCGATAGTCCCTAAGGCAGGACCGCGAGCGTTTCTGGTTCCCCGTTTCTCCTGCAAACAAGACAATCTTGAACGTCGCCGTGGCTGATAGTTGACGTTAGAGCTTCGCTCACGTCCATGGCATCACCATGTACCTGCCAGGGAGAGCTCTTGCATGTCAAATCCCAACTGCCGACATGTGAAAATCCCCGAATGTCGCTAGTGACGATTGATTTCACCTTGTCATATGCATGTCGTCTTCCCATCCAGCGGACATGTTTGGTTTCTTGCAACTCCTTGCACTCACCAAGGGGACATACCTTCAAGACAAGACCATCAAAGACCAACACATAAGCTCTGGTAGCTCCTGACCATCGTGAAGGCGTTGTGGTTCAGATAACCGCCCAACGTCACGTTCGCGTTCTCTCTGAGAGGTCCCACAAGCTCCGGGGATATCTTACAGAAGAGTGTCACGGGCTATAGTGTCCTGTAGAAAGACATGTTCATACTTGTATGAGCACTTGCAAGCATTCGCCGTCGGTCATGTTGAGGTCATGAAGAAAGCCTGATAGACTAGTCAGCGCTTTCACAACAGCACGATGGATCTACTTTGCTGCGATGCAGTGCTGATCGCTCTGTTCTGTAGCAGTATCACGTTCTCGTCATCCTCCACGTAGCCCACCATCGCCAGCCCCGCAAAAACGAGCAAGACGGTCAGACACAAGTCCCTTGCGTGCTGCTCCTGGATTTTTGTTCCCTTCATCATGGGGACTCTCATCCAGCTATGATCCATGGTCTTGGATGCGTTACAGTATGTTGATCTGCGAGCTATCACGGAGAGCTCTGGAGATCATGACTGCTGTCTCCTCTCAACATCTTCCCTCCTTCGACCGCCTCGCGCCCCTTCAAGCGCACCGCCATGCGGGTGACAAGTCTTGACTGAAAGGCTGTAAAGGTTAAAACAAAACAAAACCTACTGAAAAACTAGCTAGGATATTGTGACTAAAAGCCTCCCGGCGGCTGCTCGGCCCGGCAGCGCTCGGGCCGGGTCGAGTGGCGCGACAAGTTAGAAAAACCGGACGGACGACAATCAGGAGAGTACATACAGCGAGAACTAGCGAGAACCAACCCTCATCCCGGCCTTTTGTTAAACTTGTACTATGCCAAGTAATGCATTTATCGTATGGACCTTAGCTACAACAAGACAGGTTTGCTCAAGACCATGTTTGATGCACACGAAATCGAATTGAGGAGCACATGAGAGATAGACTGTATGGTATCTAAGTGCTGATGGTGTGGCAAGGCCGCGGGACCCAAGCCCTAACATCAGTATCATCATCACTGATTATTTATCATTATCATTATCATCATGTCAGGGATTGACCATCCTTGATGATGCTCTTTGATTCTGTGAACTTGAACCAACTTGCTAACTTGTTTAACAAGCAAACCAGGACCTCAACACAACCGCGCTCTCTGAACGTTGTCCAACCGATAGGATAAAACAAGCTAGTTAACTGAAGTATACGTAACCGCTTAGGTAACTCCTATCATTACGCTCCCAAGCGCATCATTATCTGAGAAACATCTCGATGAACTTGGCTGCATCAGGAATTAGAATTAGCCGAATGAAACTCACGCATCAATTGACGAAGAAATGGCGTCGTCAATTCACGAAATGACAACCAAGAATCAGACGCAGGATTATCATAACCCTTCCATCTGATCAAGTACTGCACACGACGACCTTTCCCACGACGAGATACGATCCACTTGGTAAAACTCACCATCCGAACGCACGATGGGATCAGGCGGTGCAACCTTTGTGTTGAAACACTCATCACGAATATCATGCTCCACCTCCTATCACATCATCATCATCATCATCATTTATCCGATCGGATGATCATTATCATCATTATCATCATTATAGTATATTATCATCATTATCATCGGCTGATCATCATCATCATCATCATCATCATTATCATTTATCCGATCGGATGATCATTATCATCATTATCATCATTATAGTATTATCATTATCATCATTATCATCATCATTACTCGGATCGTTTATTGAAAGGCAAACCGGAGCAAAACACGTTATCATCATCATCATCATCATCATTAGCGAGCAGACCAGTCCTTCCGATTGACTGATCTACAGTACAAGTTTCTTTTCTATAATATTGTTTCGCATTTAAAATGGATTGCAGTAGTCATCTTAAATTTGTGTTACTACGTGGCCGGGCAAATTCTAACGTAAATAAAATAATGTAAGTAGGCCCTATTAAAAAAAGGTGGTCAAGTATTTTAACCGCGCCGGTAGCATCCTCCCCATGGTGGGGGTGGGGTGACCGTGAGGAAGAGGTTTAAAATGGAGACCGTTACAAATCTTAAGCCTTGGGTCACTCTTTTTGTGAGAAACCAGGGGGTGGTTGGGGGGAGAATTTTAAAATTGTCAACTTAACACTCAGGGGGTGGGGTGAACTTCCAGCAAGAGTTTCCATGCTGGAGTCCATGAGGAGGCTGATGTGTGTCTGTGTGCTATGGGTTGTAGTCTTGGCTGGCATATGTCCCCAGGCCGAGGCGGCAGGCAGCGTGGAGTGTGTAAGCTGCACGTTTCTTGTCTCGGATGAGGGGTTGTTGTCGAGGCAGGGGAGCTGTGGGGTTGACTGTGGAAGTAGTCCTGGGTTGGGTTATCAAATGTTGACTTTTTTCGGGTATTTGCAAATTCGGCAAATATCTGATGGGGTCTTCGACGGACTGGTGAACTTGCAGTATCTGTATTTTTACAACAAGCTGGAGAGTCTGTCTGTCGGGATCTTCGACGGGCTCATTAGCTTAAAGGGTCTACATCTTTCCGCCAACAGTCTCAAGAGTCTGCCTGCAGGAGTCTTCGACGGGCTCCCGGCGTTGCAAGAGCTATATCTCCAAAACAACCAGCTTTCCTGCATCTCTTCCCAGGCCTTCAAGGGTTTGCCCTCCCTTAATACTTTGGACCTGAGCAACAACAATCTACCCTGCTATCATTCGTCTTGGCCAAGCTTTGCTGTCAAGGACGCGAACCTAAATCAATGTGCGAGTGAAACTGATTGTCTTGATCATGTTTCAACAACTCCATTACAAGCAACAACATCAACAACTCCATTACAAGCAACAACAACATCAACTCCATTACTAGCAACAACAACATCAACTCCAGCGACAACTCCAGCAACAACTCCAGCACCAACTCCAGCACCAACAACATCGTCAACTCCGTTACAAACAAGACCATCCACTCCAGCAACAACCATAGCACTGACTTCAACAGCAACTCCAGCACCAACGACATCATCAACTCCGTTAAAAACAACACCATCAATTCCAAAGCAACAACCAACTCCTGGACCTCCTGGATCTATGGAACCTCCTGTATCTTCGGAACCTCCTGTATCTCTGATTCCTCCTGCATCTGTTAGGGAGTCGAGCGTCACAACAATCGTTGTGATCTCAGTCGTTCTTCCGACTGTGCTTCTGGCTTTGTTGTTGGTCTACAGATACTATCGAGGGTCTATCCTTTCTTCCTGCGTTCCTCGAATGTCGTCAACCGATACAAGAAACAAAATACAAGATGTTACGCCTTCAGCACCTCCCCTGAGTGAAAAAGAAGAAGCATGAGAGTGGTGTACTATCGGTCGACTGCAAATTCTCAAGATACTGACCAGGATGATGCTGATGCTGTGAGATCGAGATGGTTTCTTTTACTTACATTCCTCATCTACCACCACCACGAGCAACAATCTGAAACCAAGTGCAAAGTATCAAGTTCCGATTTCCTTTTCTCGGAGGTTGGTGCCAGAAATGATAATACCACAAACAATTTCAACACAACAAGGAAAGAGAGGCAGTTCATCTAAGAATGCACATTAAAAAATAGGAGTCTACATTCGCTTCCATCGGATCCCATCAGATCAAGAGGATTGAACCAATACAATGCGTGCGTGTCTGTTTTCATCTCAAGACTCTGTTTTGGTTTGCTTTTGTTTTCATTCAAAGACTTTGTTTTGGTTTGTGTATGTGATGTTTTTTTCATTCCAAGACTTTGTTTTGGTTTCTTTGAATGAAAACGATAAATCCGATATACATTGAAAGGGCCTGTCCTCAACAAGATCAAGGTCGTCGGAGAAGACAAACATTCTTTGAACAAATATTGTTTGGCTTTGTTCCTTCAGATGTCTCTGTGGCAGCCTTGTTATCATCTGACAAAGTTCTACTCTGCGATTTCAGCAGGAACTTTCCTCAAATTCTACAACTTTCGATCAAAGCATTTAGGTTGGAAGCCGCTGATGTGGGGTTTATAGAGATGATACCCATATCGGCGACATGGTTTCTTGCTTTGATGATGATGTTGAAGCCATGTCGACCTGTCAACATGTAATGATATGTTCCATAGCCTCCTCCTTGTTTAGGGTTGCGCAGGTTTCACATGTTCGCTGCAACTTCCTCCAAGTAAACGCACGTTGGCTCAATCCAATCCACCTCCACCAGATCAGCAACCCGCAAGATGATCTCCTGCGCTGTCATGGAGCGCGTGAGAGCAACAGGAGCACGACAGCACAAGAGACCTCGAGTAGCTGACAACTGTAGGATGAGATTGTTGGAATGGTCCAGGGTCTTTCAAGGGCGTCAATCTCATTAGATAGCTTGCAAGAGGAGAGGCAACCTGCACGATGAAGTGCTCTCCTGCACCAACGTACGTCGACACCATCCTTTCAAGATCCCTAGCAAACGTCCGATAGTCCCTAAGGCAGGACCGAGAGCGTTTCTGGTTCCCTGTTTCTCCTGCAAACAAGACAATCTTGAACGTCGCCGTGGCTGATAGTTGATGTTAGAGCTTCGCTCACGTCCATGGCATCACCATGTACCTGCCAGGGAGAGCTCTTGCATGTCAAATCCCAACTGCCGACATGTGAATTGTCGCTCGTGACGATTGATTTCACCTTGTCATATGCATGCCGTCTTCCCATCCAGCAGACATGTTTGGTTTCTTGCAACTCCTTGCACTCACCAAGGGGGCATACCTTCAAGACAAGACCATCAAAGACCAACACATAAGCTCAGGTAGCTCCTGACCATCGTGAAGGCGTTGTGGTTGAGATAACCGCCCAACGTCACGTTCTCGTTCTCTCTGAGAGGTCCCACAAGCTCCGGGGATATCTTTCATATGAGTGTCACGGGCTACAGTGTCCTGTAGAAAGACATGTTCATACTTGTATGAGCACTTGCAAGCATTCGCCGTCGGTCATGTTGAGGTCATGAAGAAAGCCTGATAGACTAGTCAGCGCTTTCACAACAGCACGATGGATCTACTTTGCTGCGATGCAGTGCTGATCGCTCTGTTCTGTAGCAGTATCACGTTCTCGTCGTCCTCCACGTAGCCCACCATCGCCAACCCCGCAAAAACGAGCAAGACGGTCAGGCACAAGTCCCTTGCGTGCTGCTCCTGGATTTTCGTTCCCTTCATCATGGGGACTCTCATCCAACTATGATAGCATTACGCCGCGGGCTCGGAGTCCGGAGCAAACTGCTACTACTAGCGGCCGCACAGTTAAGGCGTCCGTGGCAAGCCTCCTCTACTACTCAGGCTTCTAAGCTTCTAATTGTCGCGCAGCCTGTTAAGTGAAGCTACTCTGGGTCTGACCGTACTACCATACCGAGGCTGTGGCACCGGCGGTGATTGCATAAAGTGACTCAAGTAATAATGTAACTTGCTGAGACGGCCCGGCTAGGCTGGCCCAGTGGGCTTCAAGATTCTCAGTCTTAACGGACACGCTCTCCGCCGGGTCACGGCCTCCCGCGGCGCCGCCCGGTCAAACGGTCACGAGGGCCGTAGTGGGGACGAAACTTTGAAACCAGGCGGAGGTATTCTCCGATACACTGTCGGCCGAGTCCCATCGAAGTCACGCTTTTACGAGAACCAAAACGGATATAGGAAGGTAAAAAGGGTCGATTCGATGGGACCGCTTGTATGATATGAACCGATGCGTAGTGAGTTTCCGACTGATTTCCCATTCGCTGTAAGCCGCGACCACTTGTACCGTATGAACCGATGCGTAGTGAGTTTCCGACTGGGAATGTACGTCCCTTCCCCTCTCCCCCCTCTCCCCTCTCCCCCCCATTGTAAAACTAGTACTGATTTTTAACTTAACTTTGAGTACATCGTCCTGCCTTCTTGTTACCTCCTTACCCCATGAGCTCTCCCTCCCCTCCTACCTCTGTCCGTGTCTACCCCAGACGCAAGCTTGCCCAGCATCGCCATGACCTTCAGGTCGTCGTCATCTCCGAGGAGAGCCTGCGCTCTCTCTATGACTTGAGCCTGCCAGACGCCGCCAGGAGGCTGGTGAGGAGCTGCCATCCTGCTGTGCTGCGAGCTCTTTTTGCCTGTCTTTTATGATTCCGTCTGTTGGTGTCTCTGTGTCA
>NW_005434570.1:155435-163673 GCF_000315625.1 Guillardia theta CCMP2712
TCCGGACGGTATGCCGGAAGCTGGGCGTCACCAGGTGGCCCTACAGCCGGCCCGGGCGGAGTCAGGAGGACTCGTCTGACTCGGAGGCAAAGAACGCGGGCTCCTCGGGAGAGCAGGAGCGTCTCCCCGCACATGCCCAGGAGCGCTCCTGGGACAAGCTCGCTTGCAATGGGACGGCGGGGGACGACGAGGAGAGCATCTACCGAGCAGTCTTCTTCCGGGTGCACGGGAGGACGCCGGCGGAGCAAGATGACGGGAGGGCGAGCAGCTGCTGCTGGACATCAGGAGGGTCGTAGACTCGTGGAGGGGCAGGGTGGCGTCTACGGGACGAGGAAGGGCTGAGGGAGGAGGGGGGGACCCTTGCATGTACGAGTAGTATGGGCTCTAGACTAGAGCTCGGAGGATGATAGTGTGGATGAGAGCGTATGCGGCAATAAACTTCTGAAAGCAAAAGCTCGGACAATCATTCAGTGATGAGACAAATCAGACGCACAGAGGAAGGAACAGTGATGTGTGATGGCTACATCTTAAACCGACAAGCGGGCTTGTGCCCGCTTGTCGCTTCGGTATGCGCAACATGCACGAGCCTCAAGCATCGACTCGTCTGTACAAGCTGATAGCCCGAGGTGAATTGAAGCGCATGGTAGTACAGGATGGAAAGGCCCGGACTTACACAGCCTGCCCAACTTCGGCGAGCTCCGGTGGCAAGTCGATATGCTTTCCAGCCTTGCGGCAACGTGCATGGAGTTTGCTCCGAGTCGGTCCTGCAGTATTTGGGCTAACCTTCGAGTCAAGTTCATCGGAGCGCCATGGCACCGTACTCAGGGCCAGTTTCTCTCAGTGACTCCTGGTTGATGAACTTCTGTCACGGTCTCAGCTCACCCCTCAGCGCACGATCTTGGCACTGAATTATGGAGAGTTTAGATTTTGGGATCTTTGTCGGAGCGGCAGCCGCAGCACTGCAGTCAGCCCATCCGAACAGCCGGGCGGCCCGGCCTCAGACTGCCCCGGCACCCCTGCCAGTGTCCGGTCCGGGACTCCGGGACTCGGACTCGCGCGATCTGGGACCGGCGTACCGTCCGCGGCCGGGCCGGCGGCCGCCGGGCCCGGCCCGGCCTAAAATGCCAGGGAGATGCTCTGGGGCGGACTCATAGCATCGTTTCGAGGGCGAAACCATGCAGCCATGGATAGCTGCGCACAATGGGAACGGAATGATGATGATATGGATGCTCTTCGTTCGGTCAATGAAGGTTATGTGATGTTTATTCTCTCTCTGCAAGTTCTAGACAGTTATGTCATTGATTGACTTGGTGTAGCAGGCTGTTTTTGCGGAAACGTGCTGCTCTAAAAATTATCAGCCCAACAGCCCTTGTGACCCAGATCACTGGTGTAACTTTGTTTTCCAAGAGGAGTATGAAAAGATGTCGATGATTGGAGGCATTATCTTTGCAGTTGTGACAGGAATTTCTGTCGTGTGGGTGTTAACCAGGGACATCTTCCGCCTTTGGGGAGCAGGTGCTTTTGATTTTGTTTGACGACAAGTTGAGTTTCGTGACATCAGATAAGAAACTTCAGTATCAGTCTGGACAGTGACACCAGATATTTTAAATGCCTGTAATATAGTACACTCAGTTTTCTCGGATAATGGTGCGGTTTCACTCATTGAAGACGCATGGTTTCAGCAATGAATAAAAGAAACCACATAAAGTTTATTTGAGAAAATCTGCATCCGACCAAATGTTCAATTGAAATGTTCAGCTACGAATACATAGACGCTTGGATCTGCGATTCCATCAACATTCTCCAGGACTCAGGCGCTTTCCAATTGATCTTCAACCATCCCAATCAAACATTGGCATGATTGCACATCAGACGAGAACAACCTGGATGTCTTGTGTTTTGTTCCCCTGAATGAAGGCATGCACACACGAGGTCATCTGGTGTAAAAAACATGCATCAAGGCACATCATGACTGAGGAGTTGGGAATCTTCAACCTGTAAGGCCTCGTTGATGTTGTTACCTTCGTTGCACCAGATAAAGAAGACTTGAAATGAAATCTTCGATTCTTTGAATATCTTGTACAGAAATCTGTTCAAGGCACACAAGTGATTCGATGACAGAATGAAGGGGATGAAACATATCCGAGACTACATACCTACAAAACTGTAGATATCCATCGCAGGGCACAAGAAAACGAACGCAGAAAAATGTAAGAACAAAGAACGAACAGTGGCAAATCACAAGATACCAACCAATGTGGTCTCAGATCGAATTGCTTCTTGTTCCATGACGCTTTCAGGACTTCCATTGTCACCGATGTCACCCAGTTCTGTCAAGACATATCCAAGATCCGTAGCTCTCTCATACTCAGGTCTGCACCCCATCACATAATTAGACAGACAAATAGTCAGTTTCTATGTGCTGTTTCTTTGTTTCGAAGATTTACCCCTCTTTCATCGTGAACGCGACCTGATACACATGATCCCATTAAATTCGACAACATGTTAGGCAGGTACGAAAGAGACCGAGTAGTTCAGATTTGATGAGAGCAATCGATCATTTCTCAGGTCCGCAGGTAGAGATGAGAGCAGGAACACTTTCTGAACAGGAATAGTAAATCAAAGCTCCTTGAACCCAGACTTGAATCAACCTTGAAACCAGATTTTTCAACCCAGACCCTGATTTTGGAGGCGTATTTCTCTGCTCTTTTGCCAACAATGGGAGCTCGTTGTTGCCTGTATAGTCTCAGAACACGTTGGATTTTCCTCTCTCCCTTCAAAACAATCATGTTAGTCGCACATGACAAATATCGACGATTCCTCAAGAGCAAAAATCTCCACGTTGACAGCGCTGTAATCGATACATCAGTCGATGCTGCCACAACAAGGATGTGATCTACAGTTTTCCGGCCTCGATTCCTGCATGATAGGTGTAAGTTAAACGCATAATCCCCGGAGAAAATGTACCAATTGCAGGCAAGAGAGCATCGTCGTCTATGTAGCCCACCTTGCTCATCTACAAAACGGCTTTGAGATGTTGCTCAGTCACTCAAAGATTCATACCTTGAGGGTGGATATCAAGAGATCTGCTGATAGCTGTCCAACATTTCCCAGCGAGCAATCTAGTGATCCAGATTCCGTCATTCGGGTGCGAGGAAATCTTGCTGCCTTTGGAGCAAGCTCCACAGGAGCACGGACATGAAACGGACAAGAAATACTCACCGGCTACAATGATTGTCCCACCCTTGAACATCTCCTCCGCCCTCTTCCCTCCGCTCCCCTCGTCCATGGCACTCACGAAAACCGACATAGCGCGCAGTGCTGTGAAAGAGCCCGCCTCAGCCGCCTCGTGTGTGAATGGGATTGAGCGGGGACGAGGGCTGTGTCACTCCAAAGGTCTGAGCGGGGATGAGGAGCTGTGGCCATCTGGTCTGAGCCAGAAGACGCATGTAGGCCATGCTGGGGTGGAAGGAAAATGAGAGGGAAGGGGGGGAGAGCTTGGCCGGTGTGTGTTGGTGGAGCAGGGATGTAGGAAGGACGGGAGAGAGGACAGAGATTGATGAGAGAAGGAGCGTCTGATGATGGTGATGATGCCTCCTGGGCGTCCTGTGTTGTTGTGAGGAACTGTTCCACTTGCGCTCGGTTAAGACTCTTTGCGCTCGTTCGCTCCAAATGGTCGGAGCGCGGAGTTTGATGATTCACTTGTATCCGATCCATCGTTCTGACGGCATTCTGCCATGACAGAGGTGGACATGGGTGGAGGATTTCCTACCTGAGGGGAAAGACAACTTGGATTACGGATAATTCCCTGCGCCATCCAATATGACGAAGGGTGGAGAAGACATCGAGCTTCAGAGTCATGGTGATTATAGATCATGAATTTTTGCTGTCTCATGAAACCACTGTGATCGAGTGATGCAGACGAGGAGCGGGAGAGGCTTCTACGGCAGGACGCCCTTATGCACGACATGTCAGACGTACTGCCTCAAATAGTCGGCAAAGACCGTTGAATGACTTGATTGCTCCTTGGCAGATCATGATAGACGATGTTGATGATACTGAAGGTCTGGGGATAGAATCGCTGGAGTACTTCAGATGGAGCCTCGGGTTGTGGTTCTTGTCAGTACTCTTGATGGTTGTAACCTGCGGATTCATCCTTCTCTTATTCCGATGGATGCCGATTCTAGCGCTGAAGTGCAGATACCGCAGAGTAGCTCGATCGAGAGCAACTCACGTGCTTGTTTCCTGTACTGATGGTACCAAGACAATCGTCGAGATCGAATCGAGGAGTGCCGAGGGCTTTGAAGATCAGCTCCCACGCATGTTCGTTTTCAGGCACTTCATGTACTTTGAGACGTCGAATGGATTTTCTCCCATCACATACAAGAGCGGACAGCCGTTTTCTGCGCTGGTGAAGCATTCGAGTGTGGGCCTGACTGGCAGAGAAGTTGCTAAGAGACGAGCTCTGTTCGGGAACAACCTGGCAGAAGTTCCAATCAAGTCACATTTCCAGCTCCTCTTGGATGAAATCCTTCATCCTTTCTATGTCTTTCAGATCTGGAGTATTGTGGTCTGGTATCTTGAACCGTACGTGTTGTATGCGACTGCGATAGCTATCATCTCCATCTTCTCAGCGCTGATCTCGCTGTTCTCAACCAGAAAGGTGGACCAACACTCACTGCTTTTCCATCTGATATGCGTGTGCAGAACTTGATCAATATCAGGAACATGGCTCAGTTTAGCTGTGATGTGACAGTTCTGAGACGTAAAAGCCCTTCAACGGCACCTGAAAGAAGTTTGATTTCTTCTGCGGAACTCGTACCTGGCGATGTGGTAACAGCCGTTTGTGAACCCTCGGCAGTTTTTTCTCACTCAGTCGTTAGATCGAGATTACGGATGAGATGACATTTCCCTGTGATATTGTCTTGTGCTCTGGCTCGTCGGTGGTGAATGAGAGCATGCTGACGGGAGAGTCTCTGCCGGTCTTGAAGGTGAGGACGGTGTTGGTACTCCCAGAGGCGTGCATGAATTGTTGAACAGGCCGCGATACCTGTGCATAGTGAGAACACATTTGATAGCGAGGCAGACAAGCGATTTGTTCTTTTTTGCGGGACAAAGTCTCTTGAGGCAAGACCAGTGGGGGTGAGTGGCAGTCTTCGAAGTTGATCAAGAGCTCCTGACACCGTTGTAGAACAAGAAAGTCACAGGAATCGTGCTCCGAACTGGGTTTCATACTGCCAAGGGGCGTCTAGTCCGGTCGATTCTGTTTCCAAAACCTGCATCCTTCAAGCTGTATGCCGACTCCTTTAAGTTCGTCGCTGTGATGTCGCTCATGGCCGTCACGGTACCCATGATGAGCTGAGTGTGTTGACTTAGTGGAGTGACAAGGCTTGCAGGGCTTCTTGTGGTCTCTTTCTACCTTCATCCAGGTCATTTCTTGTCGTTTCATTTGTTTTCCTGCTGAGCCTCTTCCTCCCAGTACGACGTCGACATCCGTGACGTCATCCTGAATGCTTGCGACATCGTCACCATCGCTGTTCCGCCGGCCCTCCCTGCTGCTATGACGATCGGCACGGAGTTTGCTCTCGAGCGGTTGAAGGAAGCTCGCATCTTCTGCATCTCTCCCAACCGTGTCAACGTATGCGGGCAACTAGACATCATCTGCTTTGACAAGACTGGTGGCTCCTCCTGCCCTGTGCCGCTGCAACTCACATGGATGGCAGGGACGTTGACGGAAGAAGGAGTCGATGTGAAGGGAGTTTTGTCTATCGACGGGGAGATGGACGATGATGTGAAGGAAGTCACGGACTCTCCTCATCGCCTGCTGCAGTGTCTAGCGTGCTGCCATGGCCTGACTGCCATAGACGGCAAGCTCATCGGTGAGTAGACATGCTGATTGAGCAGCTGCTGGGAACTGACATTGATCAGGCGATCCTCTTGACTTGAAGATGTTTGACGCGACAGGATGGGAGCTCCACGAACCTCCGGTGGAGATGCGGCATGACTCCGTTGTCCCTCCCGTTGTTCGCCCTCGACGAGCGCCAGGGCAGGACCATGGAGAATCCCCGGAGTCTGCTGGTGCTGACTCGGTTGGAGGGCTGGCGATCATCCGTAGGTTCGACTTCACGTCAGAGAGACAGCGAATGTCGGTCGTTGCGAGGAGCGATCACGAGAAAGGGTCCCATGTCTTCATGAAGGGGGCGCCGGAGGTCCTGTCCTGTCCTCCTCCCCTCTCCCTCTTTCCCCCTCGCCCCCTGCTGTCTCCACCTGCCCATTCGCATGATTCCTCTGCGTGCATCCAAACCGCTCATGGTCTACCATCTTTATCTGCCCTCCCTTCTCTTCTTCTTCCTCCTCTCCTCTCTCCTGCTCGCCCCCTTCTCGCTTTGGATGCTGACGGCAACTCAGGTTGTCAAGGACCTTTGCGACCCCTCCACCGTTCCTGAAGATTTCATGAAGGTCGTTCACAGCTACAGCAAGGAAGGCTACCGTCTACTGGCCTGCGCTCACTATTACGATCCCTCGATGACGTGGCATCAGGCACTCAAGGTCTCCCTCACTCCACCTGAACTCTTCCTCTCATCTCCTCTCTCCTCTCTCCTCCCTCCTCTTCCTCTTGTCTGTCTCCTGCTAACCATCTTGTCTCTGGCCTCTCGCCTGCTCGTCCTGCCTTCCTGTCTCTCACCCCCCAGCAGATTCCTCGCGACAAGGCAGAGAACGGGCTGAAGATCATCGGCATCCTTGTGCTAGAGAACCGCCTCAAGCCGGAGACAGCCGGGGTCATAGCTGAGCTCAGACGCGCTGACATCTCTACATGCATGGTCACAGGCGATCACGCGCTCACTGGCATTGCCGTCTCTCGCCATTGCGGCCTCATCAACAAGGACAAGCGGGTGGTCGTGTCGGAGGTGGGAAGACCACCTGCTCCCTCCAAGCCCTCCAGGGCTCACAGCTACGGAGACCTGTCCCAGCATGCTCATCATCGATCCACGCTCATGGTCCGCAGCTCGAGCGTCGCAGAGCTGGGAGAGGAGAGCGCTATGCATCCTCGTGCCGACCGCTCGCCCGTTCATTCTCACCTCAGCGAGCTCGCGGTGTCAGGAGGCCTGGAGGTGCTCGCCGTGCACGAGTCACCAGCGAGCATGGAGACCTCGCCGACCGCGCAGGCGAGTAGAGGGCATGTGCATGCGTCGCACAAGGGAAGCAAAGGTCACGACGAGAACATGCTGAGATGGTGAGCGAAGAGATTTTACGGTAGGCTACTGATGACTTTACCAGGGGCTTTACGGATGAGGAGGAGGAGGAAGTGGAGGAGGAAGAGGAGGAGACGGTATGGTTTCGACAGATCCAGGAGGATGGGGAGGAGGAGGAGAAACATCATCACGATATTGACCATCCTCATGGAGAATTCTTCACGTTAGACTTTTTCCTCGAGCAAATGAGGGGGGAGCAACACTCTGATGCCACACAAGCTCCTAAGAGGTTTTCTGTCGACGACCTCGAGTTCGCTATCACTGGACCCGCCTTTGCTATCCTGTATCAGATGCATCTTCAGGGCAACTCAGGTGGAAGTTAGAAATCTTGATTGATCCCCGGTGCTGATCTTGATCTGCGTGTTGATTATCATGTTTCACTGTTTTGATCTTGAATGATTCCTTCTGCTGTTGTCGTACGTCCCTTGATTACCTACACATCCCATCCTCTCCTCACCTTCTCTTCTACTTGTCTCCTTCATCTCTCTCTCAACAACTTGTTCTCACAAGCTATGATGATCAAGATGCTCTTCGCGCCATCACCTCCAAGGCTCGAGTGTTTGCAAGGATGTCGCCGGACCAGAAGCAAGCGCTTGTCGAGACTTTTGCAGGTGCAGGAGGAGGCCCATAACCTGCTGCAGATGTTGAAGTGACTTGTGGGTCAGAGATGCACGGGCGGGTGGTCGGGATGTGCGGAGATGGAGCGAACGACTGCGGAGCATTGAAGGTGAGAGGACAGCAGAGCAGAGCGAGCAGAGCAGAGCAGAGCAGAGCAGAGCAGAGCAGAGCAGAGCAGAGATGAGATGAGATGAAGCTGAAGTGACGGACGGACGGACGGACGAACGAAGGAGCTCCACCTGAGTTTATCATGTGCAGGCTGCGCACGTCGGGCTCTCGCTGTCAGAAGCAGAGGCAAGCATTGCTGCTCCCTTCACGGCATCCGAGGTGAGAAGCAAAGAGGAGGCGATGATGAGGAGGAGGAGGA
>NW_005434570.1:163773-165956 GCF_000315625.1 Guillardia theta CCMP2712
AGAGAAAGGGAGTGTAGAGGGGGAGGGAGAGATTCCCTGGGAGGAGCTGACAGGCCGTGCAGGCGAACATCCGACCGCTTGTTACTCTGATGCGGGAAGGGCGCGCAGCTCTCGTTACCTCCATCTCCTGCTTCAAGTTCATGGCCCTTTACTCCTCCATTCAGTTCATCACCGTCCTCCGACTCTACTTGGTACTCCCCTCTTCGCTCCTTCTTGCCTCTCCTCCATCCTCCTCTCTCCTCCCCCCCTGCCTCTTCTCCTCTCTTCCCTCCAGTTTTTGACCTTCCGTCATCTGCTGTATTCTTCTTCCCCTCCTCTGATCACTTTCGCCCCACCTCTTCCCTCCTCTCCCTCCTATTTTCCTCTCTTCCTCTCTAAGCTCCACTCCTGCTGCCTTCAGCTGACTTGCTCCCCTTTAGCTCAACACCAACATGAGCGACTTCCAGTACCTCTGGATCGATCTCTTCCTCATCTTTCCCCTCGCCGTCTACATGGGCAGGACAGGAGCGTATCATCGTCTCTCCCGCAGGAGGCCGCAGGGAAGGCTCATCTCTTTCTCCGTCCTCTCCTCTGTGCTCGGCCAGACTTTCATTGCTGGATGTTACCAGGTAAACTCTGTTCCTCCTCCTCGTCCCCTCTTGCTCCCGCTCCTGCTCCCGCTCCCTCTCGTGCTCCCGCTCCCGCTCTCTCCCCTGCTCCGCTTCTGCCCCTGCTCTCCTCCTTTGTTCCTCCTGCTCTTTCTTGTCCTTGTCGTTTCTTTCTTCGGCTCCACCTCCCTCAACCTCTACTGCTCTTGATGCACAACCTTTTGCGTTCTCTTCAATCCTCTCCGCCAACTCTCCTTTCTTCTCACCAACTTCTTCGTCAGTGTTTTGCTGCCTGGTGGACTTTACAAATGAAGAAGTTCAAGTGCGACAACTCGTGTCCTGGAGCTGTGAGACCCTGCTTCCGTCCCTTCTTTCTTACCCTCTGCACCTTGCCTCGTCTCTACCTCTCTCTTTCCTGCTGTTCCTCCTCCTCTCCACCTCCTCTACAGTCCTCTCCTCTCCCTCCTCTCCCTCCTTTCCCTGCTTACTCTCTCCCTGCAGTCTCAAGTGTGTGACCCATCCGACGACGAGATGCCTTCCTGCTGCCTCTTCCTCCCCCTCGGTTGCCCCACCCGGCCTATCAGCAGCGACACGGACGACAACATTCTCAGCGTGGAAGCGACTTCTGCCTTCCTCTTCTCGCAGTTCCAGTACCTTGCTGTGGTAAGTGACGTCCCTCTCCTCTCCTCTCCTCTCCTCTCCTCTCCTCTCCTCTCCTCTCTACTCCTCTCTCCTCTCTACTCCTCTCTCCTCTCTGCTCCTCTCCTCTCCTCATCCCCTCACTCTCCTCATCCCTTCCTCCTCTCTCCTCTTCTCCTCTTCTCCTCCTTCTTGTTCTCCTCTCCTCTCCCCTCTCTTCTCCTCTTCCTCCCTCATCCTATGTCTGTTTCCTTCACCTCATCCACCTCCACTTCTTTCTGACTTAACGCAGGTGATCGCCTTCAACACCAGCAAACCCTACAGGAAGAGCATGGTGACCAACGTCTGGTTCTTCGTCTCTTTTCTCCTTCTCGCCGTTCTCTGCTCCCTCCTCCTCCTCCTCCCGGACAAGCTTTTGCAGGTAAATCATTCTCTCCGTCCTGACCTCCTCTCTCCTCCTCTCTTGGTATTCCTTCTCTCCTCCCCTCCTTGCCCCCCCTCTCCCTTCGTTTTCCTCCTTCCTGCGCCTTGTCCTCTAGTCTCTCCCACGTTTGTGACTTCATTGCATTGCCTCCTCCACTGCCTCCTCCGCATTCCCCTCGTTGCACTTCAGGTCTTGAACGAGGAGATCGGAACCCTCGAGCTTCAGCCGTTCCCTGCTAAGAGCTTCAAGGTGACCTGCCCCCATCCTCTATCCTCCTCTTCTTGCCTCCACGTCCTTCCCTCGTCGTTCTTTGACCTCTTCCCTGTCCTCGTCCTGTGTTTCAGTCTCTCCTCCTCTTCCCCCTCTTACATTTATTTCCAACAGTGGAAGATGTTTGCTCTTGCTGTTCTCAACGCGGCCATCACCTACATCTTCGAGATTGTAGTCGAGCTGGTACTCCTCCCTCTACCTGCTGCTGCTGCTGCTGCTGCTGCTGCTGCTGCTGCTGCTGCTGCTGCTGCTGCTGCTGCTGC
>NW_005434570.1:166056-169758 GCF_000315625.1 Guillardia theta CCMP2712
CTCCTCCTCCTCCTCCTCCCCCCTTCCTCCTCCTCCTCCTCCTCCTCCTCCTCCTCCTCCTCCTCCTCCTCCTCCTCCTCTCCCTCCCCCTACTTCACCTCCTTTCCATCCTCCTCCTCCTCTCCCTCCTTCCCCACGATCCTCTCCTCACTCGATTTCACCTGCACTCCTGAGCCCACGGGCAGGCTCGAGAGGACAGCAAGAAGCTCTTTGGCGCGTGCGATGGAGGAGGAGAGGGAGCAGGAGAAGTTGAGGTACGGCTGTGAAATGTTCTGATCCTGTGTCAGCCATAAAAGCAGGAGGAAGGAGTAGGAGAACGAGAAGCAGAGGGGAAAAGGAGTAGTAGTAGCAGCAGCAGCAGTGGTAGGAGGAGGAGCAGGAGGAGAAGGAGGAGGAGAAAGAGGAGGAGGAGGAGGAGGAGATCTATGGAAGACCTGGAGGACTTTTTCCAGGAGGACGGCGTATCGAAGATCGCTCATCCCCTCACGAAATTCTTCGAGCCAGAGAGTCTTGCGAAGGATACCAGAGGAATGAGAGAAAACTGTGTGAGGAAATAAGAGGAGAGAAGAAGAGAAGGACGAAGAAAAGGAGGTGGAGGACAGTCTCAGCAAACACGTTCAACAGCATATAGATCACCTTCAACAACATGTTCACCATCATGTAGATCATCTTCAACAAATACGTTTACCAGCACATATGTCGTCTTCCCTTGCATCTAACGCATAATAAGGATCCGCCCCAACGCTGGACCAAGCGAACTGATAGTTTCCTCTCCCTCCCATGGCCCGCAGCTTGTACTGATAGAAACCAAAACCAAATCTGAAGTAAGTCAGCCGTCATGCTGAAAGAGCAAACAGTGCATCTTCATGCACAGGAACAAACTTCAGCCTACGTCTGTATCTACATGCTCATTTTCATTCATCTCAACAACTTCACCTCCCTTCTTTCATTTCTCTCCTCCCCCTTCCTGCTCATTAAAAATCCACAACTACTTTGATGCATCAATCATGTTCGCACATAGAGCAACTACCTATCACCGAGGTTGTAAGTCATCCATGAAGATGTTGAGTTCCTGTATGCCCGTCAGATTGTGTCAAACTTTCCTCATCCCCCTCAACCTGATCGCCGCAATCGCTTCCTCTGTCAACAGACGTCAAACAAAAACAACCACAAACCCCTCCCCTCCCCCTCCCTTCCCTCCTCTGTCTTCCCCACCCCCCTCCCTTCCCTCCTCTGTCTCCCCCAACCCCATCTTCACCCTCACCTCCTCCTCCTCAGTCCTCTCCCTCCCCTCCCTCCCCTCCCTCCCCTCCCTCCCCTCCTCTGTCTCCCTCGCTTTCATCTTCTCCTTCCCCTCCTCCTCCTCCACTCACCAGAGTGTTCAGTGAGGATCAACAAGTCAACTTCATCGATGAAGGCAGCTCTCGCATCCCCAACGTGATGGAAGCTAGTGAATACGCTGCTTCTTCCTCCTCCTCCTCTGATCGCTCGTGCAACCGCTATGCTGTCCTCTATCGCCGATCCCGACGGCTCGTCCCCACGTTCAGCGTCAGCCCCGGCCAGTCGCGCTCACTCGCATGCTCTTCAATCTGCTGCACCACCTCTGATACAACATCCTCGTACGTCCTCCCCTTCGCGTCCATCCACATCGTCGGCGCATACATGTTCACTCCTTGGACAGCAAGACCAGCATACGAGTTGACTTCCTTCTTGCCGAAGCTCGCTCTGATAGCCGCCATGCTCATGTCTGCGTCCTCAAACTGCATCACGACGCCTCCTCCCGCCGTCACCTCCACCAACTTCGGCCCTCCTACGCCCCCCGTCGCTCCTGTGCCTCCGTAGCTCCGCAGCAGCTCGATCGACTCGTTCATCTCCCTCTTCTGCTTCACTCGCACCTCCGGGTACGGAGCAAGAGGATACGTCACGGCCGTTCCCAGCCAACCGAGGAGAAGGTCGTCGACCCATGGGAGGGAGAACGGGAGAACGCGGACGACAACATCGACTTTGAGCTGAGCAGAGTTGGACAGGAGGAGGAGGACGCTACCCCTGACCTCCCTCACTGAACAGCCTCCTCTTCCTCCTTGTCCTCCTCCTCCTGCCGAAGGAGAAATCTGTATCCATAGCCTCCTGCTCATCCCTTGCGGGAAGCGAAGCTCACGGAAGGGGTCGAGGAGGAGGGGTTCAAACGCGTAGATGGACCCGTCCATCGTCCTCCTCTTCAGCTTGAAACGAACCCACGAGACCTCAAGGTCGAGCCCCTCGAAACCTTGCAAGGAGTAGGAGGATACAGAAGCCTGTTGCAGCGCGTGCAAGCAGAAGGAAGCATGAGAAATTTCTCCTGCAGCTGACACCGACACGTTGATCGCCTCCTGCTCTGAGAGAACTTCCGACGGCAGCGGCGGCTCAAAGGCTCCTAGCAAGGCGTTGAAACGACGATGAAAGACGAGGAAGGGGGATGAAAATTCCTGTCATCATCGTAATCATCCCCATCATCACCAACATCGTAATCATCGTCATCCTCATCATCGTCATCACCACCACCACCACCACAACCACCACCACCGCAATCACCACCAGCACCACAATCACCACCAGCACCATCATCGTTGTCATCTCCATCTCCATCTCCATCTCCATAATCACCCCTTCCATCATCATCATCATCACCGGCAACTTGTCGGACCCTTGTCCTACAGCACTGATCTGCTCCTGGTATTCCACATAGAATTGAAACTTGAGCTTTTCCCAGAGCTCAGCAAGGAAGGTTTCTCCCTTCTCATATTCCTCTACAGGAAACACAATGATGGCCGATACAGTACACGCATACGTCGACCCAGCGAACTGAATGTCCATCTGACCGTCCGTACACGTCACGTTGAAGCGGAGGGGAACAAACCTAGACTTTCTCACGTACTTGTACCACACATCGTCCCCTGGCAGATCCTCTTCTTCCTCATGCCGGTAGTAGCGGCTCCAGAAGACGGTTGCGTCCTCCCCATCCTGGTACACGAGCTCTCCTTCTATCCACACCCTCCTGTCCTGGTAGTTGGGGAAGTACTCCCAGTATCCCGCATCCTCCATCATAATCCACACATGATACTTGGCAGGAGGAAGCATCAGGCTTACTCCCCCTTGCTCGAAGGATATCCAGTCTCGCAGCAAGTTGTCAGGGTGCCTCCTGTCCTCGCTCCTCCACACCCTCGACCCCAGGGAGATCCCGTACCCTCGAGCTTCCGAGTACCAGTCGTCCTGCGTCAGGGGGACGAAGCCGGTGAAGAGAGGGCCAGTGATGGGCTGGAGGTCGAGGAGGACGAGTCTGCTGAAGAGCTGCTGGTAAGGAGGCTCGGGGAGGAGAGTGATGGAGTCGATGTCAAGGGAGGAGGTTCCGGCTGCCTGTATGACTAGGCGAGTAATGTAGCGGAGATCGAGTTGCCTCCTGACCTGCCAGAGACTTAGAAAGAAATGGTGGGAGAAGCAAAGAGCAGGACGCGAAGCAAGAGGATGAGGGAAGGGGAGAAGGGGGGAAGGGTGGAGGTGGAAGAGCAAGGAGGAGGAGGAGGAGGAGGAGGAGGAGGAGGAGGAGGAGGAGGAGGAGGAGGAGGAGGAGGAGGAGGGAGGAGGAGGAGGAGGAGGAGGGAGGGTAGGTAGGGTAGGGTAGGGTAGGGTAGGGTTTTTTTTTTTTTTTTTTTTTTTTTATTTTTT
>NW_005434570.1:171389-223329 GCF_000315625.1 Guillardia theta CCMP2712
AGGAGGAGGAGGAGGAGGTGGTGGTGGTGGTGGTGGTGGTGGTGGTGGTGGTGGAGGAGGTGGTGGTGGAGGAAGAGGAGGATGAGGAGGAAGTGGTGGTGGAGGAGGAGGAAGAGGAGGTGGAGAAGGAGGAGCTACGAGGAGGAACTTGATAGGGGTGGGTGGGGAGGTTAGAGGAGGAGAAGGGGGAGGAGGAGGTGAAGGAAAATATGCAAGGACCTGATGAACGCTCTTCTCTCCCACGAAGATGACAAGGGGCATGATGATCCGTCCTGATCCAGCAGGTGCTGAGGTGTACCAGTTCACCCTGCTCCAGTAGTCCTTGCTATAGATGTCCCTGATCTCTACATAGACAGGCTGGGGAGAGGAGGAGGGGTTCCTTACAGAGAAGGTCAGGTACCCGTACTGGCTCCAGTCGCTCCCGAGCTCGGTGTTGGACGCGATGTACCTCCCAGCAAGGACCCTAGCGCTCTGGTTGCCTTCGATCGCCCTGTCAGTAACGAAGCTCCAGCTTGAGGAGGAATAGAAGGGCAGCGGCCGTCCTTGCTCGAAGTTACAGAGGGTCCTGGGCTCGACCTTGACGTCGGATGTGTTCTTTCCCTGCTGCCAGCCCAGCTCATTGCAGACTCGGCAGATCTCCGAGCTGTCAAATGCGGCGCTGCTACCCAGCAGCGCGGTACTTGACTGGTTGCAGAACCCGCAGAGAACAAGAGACTGGACGTCGGTGTAGAAGACCATATTCACATCCTTCAACTCCTCCTCTACAACGAACTGCTCGGATGAGATGTTGGGGTAGCAGCTCAGCAGCTCTAGCCGCACGTCGTCATACAGCACGATCCCCGTCCCGAAGGAGCGCAGGTAGACGGTCAAAGTCTGAGCCGAAGGCACGTCAAACAGCAAGGAAACTTTCCTCCACCCTGAGTTTTGCGGCATAAATTTGCTCCGAGAGTACAATTTCCCATCCTGCTGCACCACCAGCAGCTCTGCCGTAGCCCCCCAGTCGTTCCCCTTAAGGTTCTGAGATGCCACCATACAGGTCAGCTCGTAGACGCCTCCTCCCGCCAGCTCCACGACCTGACAACGGTCAGCACGAGAGCGCAACCAACCCAGCGAGATAGAAGAAAGTCACCTGAAAGATTCCTGCCTTCCCAGCCGCCTTCCCATCGATCATGAAGGAAGAATTGCCAGTGAACGCTGCTCGTCTCGTGTGCTCGATAGCATACACTCCCTCCCACTGCCAGAACTTCCAACCAGGAGGAGACTGCATGTAGCCGTCCCCGCCATCGGCTCTGGCTTCCAAAGCACCGTTGGTGAGGAGCGACGAAGATCGACGGAACAAGGTCAAGGGCATCAAGAACGACCTGTGCTGCAAGGTTGAGTTGACATTGACGGCGATAGGAAACGATCCGCATGCTGAGGACGGGAAGGACAAGACTACCTCCTCGTCATCCTCCTTGTGATCCACAGAGATGTTGGCTGGAGGGTCGAACCTCCAACAGACCTGCTCCACGTCGGAGCAGCTGTCTACAGCTGCTGACGTCAAGCTCAGCTGAAGCTTCTCCTCTGCCGACTCAACGATGAAGCCCCGCAAGAGAGCAGGAGCGACGATGACGGGAGGAGGGTCGGAGATGACAATCACCGTGCTCTCTAGAGGCGAGATCGTCTCCAGTGACCAGGGACGTGAAGGAGGAAGCCAAGACGCAGTGATGATCGACAAGTTCCTCCAAACGATCTTCTCGCTCAGACCTCCACTCAGCGTGATGAAGGAGTTTGTAGGGTTGTCCACCGTGGCAATGGTGGACGTCTTGTCGCTGCTGCAGTGAAGGGATATCATCAAGGGGTCGCAGCACAACATCTGTGATGTGTCCGGGGGAGCATACTTGTTCTTCACCTTGGGTTGTAGATCATTCCAGTCAGTCACAGCATCCTGGTCTGTATCGACTTGGGACTCGTCGGATCCGACCAGCAGCTCAGTCTCGTCTCCCAACCCATCGCCGTCGCCGTCTGCCAGTATGTACAACCCACTGAGCGAGACGGAGTAGGCGCTGACGTAGTTCCTCAGCACCTTCACTCCGACTTTGACTCGACCAGGAAAGTAGAAATCCTTCACCCCTTGACTGTTGTACGTCAGCTCTGACCACTTCAAGTCCCCAGGGTGCCACAAGAACCCACGGAGAACGTTCCTCCTCCTCTGCACCCGCAGCATGCCTGACTGCAGTCGCGGCGACAGAGAGCTCCCCTTCACCAACGTCCCGTTGTTGAGCTCAACCCACCTGCGCATGAACAGCATCTTGTCACATCACACACACAACGCATCATGTCCGCAGAGAGGACTTACGTGTAATCAAGATCGCTGTGCGTCTTCATGAACAGCCCAGACTTGACAGATGAGATGTCGGTATTGTCTTGGACCAGGACAATGCCCAGGATTGCCTGATAAGCATGTGGCTGTAGAATGCTGTAATCGCAGAAAGCGAGCTCGACCATGAAGTCTCCCTCGTGCCAACCCGACACAACGAACCCCTTCTCCACACCTGTTGTAGGCTTGTAGTCATCATCGGCCTTCTCACTTCAAAGCAGCAAGATATAGCACAAGCGATGCGGCATTCAATGATCTGAGCGCTTTGCATGCAGACTCCATGCGGGAGTCGCTCTCTAGATACATGATGGCTCGTTCTCGCAAAGGCAAGCTTACCCGCGTTAGACTCCAGCCTCAGACCGCATCCAGCGCTGGTTCTGTTGGGTTGATACCTCAACGCATCGGCAGGAAGGTTGAGCAGCGCGTCTGTCTCGACATGTTCTTCGGTCAAGCGGTACAGTCGCTGTCCCTGAATGCACGTGGACCAACCCAGCAAGAAAACCAGCACGAGGCTGCCAGCCTGGCCGCAGGGGAACATGCTGAGAGATGTGTAGCCGCGGAGAGAGGAGCAGCGAGGTCGCTCAACCATCGACAAGATCGCTTCGTCTCCGAGCAGCGGCCGTTGCCACATGCCCCCGCCCTCCCTCTGGCCAGCACTGCCGCATCGGCATCGCCTGCATACCTACTAGATGGGAGGAAGCTACCCACCCCTTGTCAGTGTCAAGCTTCTTTCAACCCCCTCCCCCTACCTCCTCGTATATCACATCCATGACCCCCGTAGTTGACCGTATTGAGATACTAATGTCAGAGCCAGTACCCGTACCCCGCTCTCCTCGAATGCCTCTAAATACCCCTCCCTACTTCACCCCACCCCCCTCCGAGTCAATCACAAACTTGACAGGAGAAGTGAGTAATATTTGAGTCGGAGGTAGCAGACAGATGGTGTAGTAGAGGCGATCGCTGCCTCTTGCATCTTGCTGCATCTCGTAGAGGCGGGCTTGTTGATATAATGTTTGTGCTTCCCGTTTGCTGCGGTTTGAGCGTTCCACTCAAGTAATGATATCAGTCAAGCCTCTGCTCTACCTAGTCAGTCAGTTGCGCAAGACCCAAGCAAGTGGATATAAACCACGTCATGGTGCCATTGAAGTGGAGTGAGGGAGGGAGCATGAGAAGAAGGTTGTGTGCGTGTGTGCTTTGGGTTGTAATCTTGGATGGCATGTACCAACAGGCTGAGGCGGCAAGCAGCGTGAGCTGCGGGAGCTGCACGTTTCTTGTCTCGGATGAGGGGTTGTTGTCGAGACAGGGGACCTGTGGCGGAGACTGTGGAACGGATGTAAACGGTCAAAAAACATTGTATCTGGGCTCGCTGGGTATTCGGAACATAACGAACGGGACTTTCGACGGGCTCTCGAGCTTACAGTATCTATATCTCTACGACAACTACCTGGAGAGTCTTTCTGCAGGGACCTTCGACGGACTCTCGAGCTTGCAGATGCTATCTCTTGAATACAACTACCTGCAGAGTCTTGCTGCAGGGACCTTTCAAGGCCTCTCGAGCTTGCATTGGCTATATCTGTCCGACAACAAGCTGGAGAGTCTGCCTGCAGGAATCTTCCAAGGGCTCTCCAGCTTGCAGTATCTATTTCTCTACTACAACAACCTGCAGAGTCTTCCTGCAGGGACCTTCGACGGACTCTCGAGCTTGCAGATGCTATCTCTTGAATACAACAACCTGCAGAGTCTTGCTGCAGGGACCTTTCAAGGCCTCTCGAGCTTGTATTGGCTATATCTTGACGACAACGTCATTGCTTGCATTTCCTCCCAGGCTTTTGCTGGTTTGTCTTCGCTTTCTTCTCTAGGCCTGACAGGCAACAATCTGCCGTGCTATCATCCGTCTTGGCCAAGCTTTGCCAGCAAGGACTCGAACCTCAAGCCTTGCCTCAACGAGACTCTTTGCAACAACAGCCGAGTCAGCACCTCCATCGCGACCTCCTTTGACCCGACCACAACCCCACCAGCATCCTCTTCCACAGCTGCCGACACCACCGCATCGCTGTCGCAACAGACCACTCTTGGTCCCTTCCTCCCTCCTACTACAACACCAACTGGTGTGGATCCAGACCAACCATTGCCGGCGGACGCGAACAAGAGCGCAGACCTCAAACCCATCGTCTGGTACAAATTCGATGACCCCAATGATCTGGGGAAAGACAGCAGCGGCAACGGCTACAACGCAACAAACTACGGAGCTACATATGATGCTGGCACTAACTGTAAACAGGGGGATGGCTGTGCGCACTTCAGCGCAAGCGGGACCCAGCAGTACATGACAGTCGATAACCGTTTGGATCTTGGTGCAATCCAGCAGAAAAGCGGCATCGCCGTCAGCTTCTGGGGCTACATGACGGGATCGAGTGGAAGTTGGGCGCGATACTTTGACTTTGGTGGGAGGAATAGCAACTACTCCTACCACGGTGGAGGCACGAACCTATACAACTGGTTGTTTGCCGCTCCAAGCACGGCAACGTACCCGAGCTGGCTTCAACTGGATGTGTACGACGGGAAGGGTTATTTTCCGTTGCGTTTTTCTGATCACGTGATCTCGAATTGGCATCACTTTGTTTTCTCCATCAACAAGAACGGAAGCGCGTCGGCAAACACATGGTCGGTATGGATCGATAACGAGCTGGTGTGCGATGCGTGTCATGCTAGCGGTCTGACTTCCATTCCCATGGATGAAAGGGGATGGTATATTGCGCGTTCTCATTGGGAAGTAGACGGAAAGACTGATGGCGGCATGGACGACTTCCGTATTTACGATCAAGCCCTCACAGCCCTGCAAGTCGCAGAAATATACTACGATTCTGTGACACACGATCCTGCTTCAACCCCCTCCAAGTCAAACTGGTTTCTCCGCCCGGTCTACGTCAACTGCCAAATGAATCACACATGGGACGATATCATCCCCGGACTGTTGGCAAAGAACCAGACCTTCAAGTCCGGTGGACTCGGGAAGCTGATGAGGCTGAACGAGGTCGAGGTGTGGGTCTGCAGCTATCAAGACGAGTGTGCAAAGCCCAGCAATCCCTTCTGTTACGTCTTCGACGAGCAGCAGAAGCTCTTCATGCCATGGTGAGTTGTCACGGTTTATTGCAAGAGGTCATGGCACTGAAGCATTTCTACAGGGGGCTGGAGGATGAGCTCATCCTCAGCTAGATAAGGCGATAGACGGAGGAGAGGGCCAAACCTCTCCTTGTGTGCGAGTGTTTGCTCTCTATGATTTGATGATCGTGCTGGGTGTGATTGACAATGAGTGGATTGATCGCGTTGTCTTCGATCTAGAGGCCAAGCATGAGAGTCTAATGAGGAGAAAGAAAAAACTTGTAACACAATGCCAAAACTTGTAACCACGTACCACGTTGATGTCCAACAGAGCCTCAATTTCGAACAAGCAAAAGCTCAAGTCAACCAATGAGTCACAACACATTGAGCCAGGCAAGCATCATGTTAACGACTGTGCGAGAAACAAAGCCTTGATGAGCCTACCCCTTGGTGGACTGAAAAGAAAGAAATACTCCCGTGATACCGCTCGCTCATCATCCGCAGCATTCCGATGATTGATAGACATTCCAACCCGCACAAGCCTGCATGTAGCCGTCGCCGCCCTATGCTCTTGCTTCCAAGGCTCCGTTGGTGAGGAGCGACGAAGATCGACGGAACAAGGTCAAGGGCATCAAGAACGACCTGTGCTGAAAGCTAGAGTTGACATCGACGGCGATCGGGAACGATCCGCATGCTGAGGACGGGAAGGACAAGACTACCTCCCCGGCATCTTCCTTGTGGTCCACAGAGATGTTGGCTGGAGGGTCGAACCTCCAAGAGACCTGCTCGACGTCGGAGCAGCTGTCTACAGCAGCTGATGTCAAGCTCACCTGAAGCTTCTCCCCTGCCGACTCAACGATGAAGCCCCGCAACAGAGCAGGAGCGACGATGACGGGAGGAGGGTCGGAGATGACAATCACCGTGCTCTCTAGAGGAGAGATCGTCTCAAGCGACCAGGGACGTGAAGGAGGAAGCCAAGACGCAGTGATGATGGACGAGTTCCTCCAAACGATCTTCTCGCTCAGACCTCCACTCAGCGTGATGAAGGAGTTTGTAGGGTTGTCAATGGCGGCAATGGTGGACGCCTTGTCGCTGCTGCAGTGCAGGGATATCATCAACGGATCGCAGCACAACATCTGTGATATGTCCGGGGGAGCAACTCGTTCTTGACCTTGGGTTGTAGGTCATTCCAGTCAGTCTCAGCGTCCTGGTCCGTATCGACTTGAGACTCGTCGGATCCGACCAGCAGCTCAGTCTCGTCTCCCAACCCATCGCCGTCGCCGTCTGCCAGTATGTACAACCCACTGAGCGAGACGGAGTAGGCACTGACGTAGTTCCTCAGCACCTTCACTCCGACTTTGACTCGACCAGGAAAGTAGAAATCCTTCACCCCTTGACTGTTGTATGTCAGCTCTGCCCACTTCAAGTCCCCAGGGTGCCACAAGAACCCACGGAGAATGTTTCTCCTCCTCTGCACGCGCAGCATGCCTGACTGCAGTCGCGGCGACAGAGAGCTCCCCTTCACCAACGTCCCGTTGTTGAGCTCAACCCACCTGCGCATGAACAGCTTCTTGTCACATGACACACACAACGCACCATGTCCGAAGAGGACTCACGTGTAATCAAGATCACTGTGCGTCTTCATGAACAGCCCAGGCTTGACAGATGAGATGTCGGTGTTGTCTTGGACCAGGACAATGCCCAGGATCGCCTGATAAGCGTGTGGCTGTAGAATGCTGTAATCGCAGAAGGCCAGCTCAACAACGAAGTCTCCCTCGTGCCAGCCCGACACAACGAACCCCTTCTCCACACCTGTTGTAGGCTTCAGCTCAAGGGCATTCTCAAACTTTCTCTGTGGATGGTACGGGTGTCTACTGAGTCATCATCGGCCTTCTCACTTCAAAGCAGCAAGATATAGCACAGGCGATGAGGCATTCAATGCTCTGAGCGCGTTGCTCACACATGCAGGCTCCATGCGGGACTTGCTCTCTAGATACATGATGGCTCGTTCTGGCAAAGGCAAGCTTACCCACGTTAGACTCCAGCCTCAGACCGCATCCAGCGCTTGTTCTGTTGGGTTGATACCTCAGCGCATCTGCAGGAAGGTTGAGCAGCGCGTCTGTCTCGACATGGTCTTCGGTCAAGCGGTACAGTCGCTGTCCCTGAATGCACGTGGACCAACCCAGCAAGAAAACCAGCAAGAGGCTGCCAGCCTGGCCGCAGGGGAGCATGCTCAGCGACGTGTAGCCGCAGAGAGAGGAGCAGCGAGGTCGCTCAACCATCGACAACATCACTTCGTCTCCGAGCATCGGCCGTTGCCACATGCCCCTCGCCCTCCCTCTAGCCGGCACTGCCGCATCGGCATCGCCTGCATATCTACTTGATGGGAGGAAGCTACCCACCCCTTGTCAGTGTCAAGCTTCTGTCACCCCCTCTACTCCCTCGTACCTGCATGACCCCCTCAGTTGCCAATATTGAGACACTAATACCAGACATACCCGTTTCTCACAGACACCGACACCACCCCTTCACCCTCACCCCACCCCCCTCCGAGTCAAACACAGAGTTGACAGGAGAAGTGAGTTACATTGACTTTTTAGGCAGCAGACGGTTTTAGAGAGGTTAATGTAATTAATGAGATTGACGGTGTACTGAGCTGGTTGCAAGTAAGCATGTATGTTTCCTGGAGGCTTATGCTCCAGGTTGAGGCGGAGGAGCTCAAGAGGATTTTCTCCACGTATGGCGCATACAGTGCGGCAGTGAAGGGAACCCTATTCGAGTTGATGTCTTTCAAGGAGGTGCAACGGGGCTTGAGATTGACTTACCGCAGATTACATAGCAGACCAATTAAGGCTCAGCCTTGGGAACCTTGTAGCGTTGTGTTCTTTGATCCGCTGCAACTCAAGCCTTCTCTCCCCAGCACTGCAGTATGCTTCAGACCGATCAGCGAGCTTCAAGGAGGATATGATGCTGTGATTGTTGACAAGGATGCGAAAAGGGCAGTGTTTGTGCAGGCAACCGTGGCCAGGAAGCCCAGTCTGAAGCTTTCGTTCTTCTTGGATAATCTAATGGCCCTCGGGATTTCTGCAGGTCTTGTGTGGAGGGTGGAGATCATCTTTCTCATTCCACGAGAGAGGATGCCGGTGTTCCGGATAAGTCCTGTCGAAGACTGCGGGGCGCTGAAGACATACGGATGGAAGAAAGGCAAGGAAAGGAGGCAGGCGAAGGTTGCGTGCCTAACTTTGCACTGAAAAGGAATCCAAGCAAAGCAAAGCAAAGCAAAGCAAAGCTATTTCAATCATACAAACACTGAGATACAAGACGATTCATGAGAATCTTCAAAAAGATCTCGTGCCAAGTAAGACGATCTGGTCAAAACGCACATCATCCTTCCCGTTGTATGACTAAAACTCAAAGTTTTTCTCAGTCAATCCTTCTCAGCCTCCTTGTGCTGCTCCATGCAGCCTCATAAAAAAAGCAAGATGATCTATGTTAGAAATGACTGCTAGCGAGGTGATCAATTTGATAGATAGAGTGTTGGGAAGCATGCCTGGCTATTTGCGAGAACAGCGAATATTGAAAATTAGATGTTTTTGCTTTTTGTCTTGTTTTTTTTCAATTTTCCCATTTGTTCTCTGTTTCCTTGTTTGAAGGTGCTCTCCCTCGTTCCCGAAGGTTGCGCCAGTGTACAACAACACTCCACTCGTTCATGTCCAGCTGAGCATCACCCAGGGGCACCTTGGTCAAGCACCCGCTCTCTCAGGAAAGTATGCTGCTCCAAGAAGGCTTATCGGAAATCATGTCGACCTTAGCTGCAACAAGACAGTTTTTGCTCAAGACCAAGTTTAATGCACACAACTGAAACAAGGATTGAGGAGCACATGAGAGATAGATTGTATGCTAGAATATAAGCCCTCCTCTTCGTCTCTGCGCCGCTACATGGCTGTGTATTGTTGATGCTATATCTGATAACATTGAAGACAAGGGTACCACTATGACTGCATGTTTGTGACCCTCGCATATTAGCTACTGGCATGCAGCCATGGATAGCTGCGCACAATGGGAACGGAAGGATGACCTACTGGATCGGATGATGTTCGTTGTGTCGTAGAGGTGCTCGCTGCCTCCTGCTCCTTGGGGTATCTCGGAGAGGCGGGCTTGTCGATCAGTGCTTTTCTCTTTCTCGTTCGCTGTTGTTTGTGCCTTCCACTTAAGTAATTATATCAGTCAAGCCTCTCCTACCTGCTAGTCAGTCAGTTGGGGTGGATTTACATGCATATGCGGAGTGAGGGAGTGAGCATGAGGAGGCTGTTGTGTGCGTGTGTGCTTTGGCTTGTAGTCTTGGATGGCATGTACCAGCAGGCTGAGGCGGCAAGCAGCGAGAGCTGCGGGAGCTGCACGTTTCTTATCTCGGATGAGGGGTTGTTGTCGAGGCAGGGGACCTGTGGCGGAGATTGTGGAACTGATTTTTATGGTTCCAAAAGATTTTATCTGAACTCCCGGGGTATACGGAACATAACGAACGGGACCTTCGACGGGCTGTCCAGCTTGCAGTATCTATATCTTTACAACAACAACCTGCAGAGTCTGCCTGCAGGGACCTTCCAAGGGCTCTCCAGCTTGCAGACGCTATATCTTTCCAGCAACAAACTGCAGAGTCTGCCAGCAGGGACCTTCCAAGGGCTCTCCAGCTTGCAGCGGCTATATCTTGCCGGCAACAACCTGCAGAGTCTGCCTGCAGGGACCTTCCAAGGGCTCTCCAGCTTGCAGTTTCTATATCTTGCCGGCAACAACCTGCAGAACCTTTCTGCAGGGACCTTCCAAGGGCTCTCCAGCTTGCAGGGGCTATATCTTTACTACAACAACCTTCAGAGTCTGCCTTCAGGGACTTTCCAAGGGCTCTCCAGCTTGCAGTATCTATATCTTGACTACAACAACCTGCAGAACCTTTCTGCAGGGACCTTCCAAGGGCTCTCCAGCTTGCAGTTTCTATTTCTTTCCTACAACAACCTTCAGAGTCTGCCTTCAGGGACCTTCCAAGGGCTCTCCAGCTTGCAGTATCTATATCTTGACTACAACAACCTGCAGAGTCTGCCAGCAGGGACCTTCCAAGGGCTCTCCAGCTTGAAGCGGCTATATCTTTCCTACAACAACCTGCAGAGTCTGCCTGCAGGGACCTTCCAAGGGCTCTCCAGCTTGCAGTATCTATATCTTGACAACAACAACGAACTGCAGAGTCTGCCTGCAGGGACCTTCCAAGGGCTCTCCAGCTTGCAGTATCTATATCTTGACTACAACAAACTGCAGAGTCTGCCAGCAGGGACCTTCCAAGGGCTCTCCAGCTTGCAGTATCTATATCTTGACTACAACAAACTGCAGAGTCTGCCTGCAGGGACCTTCGACGGGCTCTCCAGCTTGCAGTATCTATATCTTTACAACAACGAACTGCAGAACCTTTCTGCAGGGACCTTCGACGGGCTCTCCAGCTTGCAGTATCTATATCTTCACAACAACAACCTTCAGAACCTTTCTGCAGGGACCTTCGACGGGTTCTCCAGCTTGCAGCGGCTATATCTTTACAACAACAACCTGCAGAGTCTGCCTTCAGGGACCTTCGACGGGCTCTCCAGCTTGCAGTATCTATATCTTTCCAGCAACAACCTGCAGAGTCTGCCAGCAGGGACCTTCGACGGGCTCTCCAGCTTGCAGACGCTATATCTTTCCTACAACAACTTGCAGAGTCTGCCTGCAGGGACCTTCCAAGGGCTCTCCAGCTTGCAGACGCTATATCTTGACTACAACAAACTGCAGAGTCTGCCAGCAGGGACCTTCCAAGGGCTCTCCAGCTTGCGGTATCTATATCTTGACTACAACAAACTGCAGAGTCTGCCTGCAGGGACCTTCGACGGGCTCTCCAGCTTGCAGTATCTATATCTTGACTACAACAAACTGCAGAGTCTGCCAGCAGGGACCTTCGACGGGCTCTCCAGCTTGCAGGTGCTTTTTCTTTCCTACAACAACCTGCAGAGTCTGCCTGCAGGGACCTTCGACGGGCTCTCCAGCTTGCAGTATCTATATCTCAACTACAACCGTTTTGCTTGCATTTCCTCCCAAGCTTTTGCTGGTTTGTCTTCACTTTCTTTTTTACTGCTTCAAGGCAACAATCTGCCGTGCTATCATCCGTCTTGGCCAAGCTTTGTTAGCAAGGACCCGAATCTCGAGCCTTGCCTCAACGAGACTCTATGCGACTACAGCCCAGACAGCACCTCCATCGCAACCTCCTTCATCCCAACCACAACCCCACCAGCATCCTCTTCCACAGCTGCCGACACCACCGCATCGCTGTCGCAACAAACCACTGTCGGTCCCTTCCTCCCAACCACAACACCAACTGGTGTGGATCCGACCAGACCAACCACTACCGGTGGACAAGAACAAGAGCGCAGACCTCAAACCCATCGTCTGGTACAAGTTCGATGACCCCAATGATTTGGGGAAAGACAGCAGCGGCAACGGCTACAACGCAACAAACTACGGAGCTACATATGATTCTGGCACAAACTGTAAACAGGGGGATGGCTGTGCGCACTTCAGCGCAAGCGGGACCCAGCAGTACATGACAGTGGACAACCGTTTGGATCTTGGTACAATCCAGCAGAAGAGCGGCATCGCCGTCAGCTTCTGGGGCTACATGACGGGAGCGAGTGGAAGTTGGGCTCGCTACTTTGACTTTGGTGGGAATAGCAACTACTTTTACCACGGTGGAGGCTCAAACCTATACAACTGGTTGTTCGCCGCTCCAGGCACGTCAACGTGGCCGAGATGGCTTCAACTGGATGTGTACGACGGCAAAGGTTATTTTCCGTTGCCTTTTTCTGATCACGTGATCTCGAGTTGGCATCACTTTGTTTTCTCCATCAACAAGAACGGAAGCGCGTCGGCAAACACATGGTCGGTATGGATCGATAACGAGCTGGTGTGCGATGCGTGTCATGCTAGCGGTCTGACTTCCATTCCCATGGATGAAAGGGGATGGTATATTGCGCGTTCTCATTGGGAAGTAGACGGAAAGACTGATGGCGGCATGGACGACTTCCGTATTTACGATCAAGCCCTCACAGCCCTGCAAGTCGCGGAAATATACTACGGTTCTGTGATTGACAATCCTGCTTCAACCCCCTTGGGGCCAAACTGGTTTCTTCACCCAGTCTACGTCAACTGCCATATGAATCACACATGGAAAGATATCATCTACGGACAATTGGCAAAGAACCAGACCTTCAAGTCGGGTGGACTCGGGAAGCTGATGACTCGAGGCGAGTACGAGGTGTGGGTCTGCAGCTATCAAGACGAGTGTGCAAAGCCCAGCAATCCCTTCTGTTACGTCTTCGACGAGCAGCAGAAGCTGTTCATCCCATGGTGAGTTGTCACGGTGTCTCTGAGAGTGATTGCAAGAGGTCCGATCAGGGCTCTGAAGCATTTCTGCAGGGGGCTGGAAGATGAGCTCATGCTCAGTTAGATACGGTGATAGCCTCGCGGCACTGTTCAACGGTTCAACGGTTTGAAGACGACTCGAGCTACTTTCATGTTCAAGTTCTGTCTTTGTGTATCAAACTTGAAATGGTTTTGTTTTAGTAGTATCCTGAGGCTCGGATTTACGAAGCCTGCCAAAGTTCGTGCCGGGCCCTGACTCACCGACCGTACTCCGTACCCACGCCACCGTCCGACGGGAAGGACCGTGCAATAAGGTCACGGCGGGCCCCCGGCGCGGCTTGCCGCAGTGCGGCGACGCACTGAGATTTGTTGAGATCAAGTCTGCCTCAGAGTTTTGACTGGAGGCCCCAAAATAGACTTCTTCATGAAATTTGTTTTTGCACATTAATGAAAAGGAGTGTTTTCAGATTAAAGAACTACGCCTCTACGTGCTGTACCCCCCACCCCTCATCTATACGAAAGCACCCCTCCCGATATTCATTGCTACATCCCCTCGATAAAATATTTCTACTCACACTTTTCCCTGCTAGTCCCCGGACAAATGCATGGCTTACACCTCCAACAGGATAGAATCTTTAAGTAGATCCATAGGTAAAAATGTAGCTCCTGATACCCCGTCGCTTTCAGACCCCTCTACTCAATACCTCGTCTTTCACAACACCCTACCCCCTCTACATCTTTCAACCCACGGAAGTTAGCAGAAAAAATATATTATCATTTGTAGTCTTCAGGGTCGTTGTATAAATTTGTAACATAGGCTATGAGAAAAGGTCACAAAAGTATCAATAAACTATAGATTTGTTCTTGAATTACCATAAATTAATAGTATTTATAGTAAATACCTTGGAACAAAGGGTACCCTTGTCTTGTGGGGGAAAGGAGGAATGCAGTAGTGCAGAAGGCAAGTAGCGCTAGGAAAGTTTGTATAGGGCGACAGGACACGAGCAGGCAATCTTGACGAGCTCGTGTCTGAAAGCTAGAACCATTGTGAGCGCAGAGATGCACACAAGTTCAACAGAGCTCTCTGAAAGCGAGTGATTGTGAAGGAAAGAGTTGTTGAATCCTTTTCTTGGTTGCACTAAATATTAGGAGAAACTTTTGGCTCACGTGCATAGATGATAACAAAATTTGGATGGGCAGAGATTCCACTCACTGAAATTCAATATTTTAACAGGTGGGATCTTCTTGGGCACTTGTAGAGGATGCCCTACTTCTGTGAGAGTGGCTGCGGGAGGCTGGTACAACCTCGATCGAAGGATCCGGACGTGTGCTCGTATGAGAGAGCTTGGTACGGCCTGCAGTTCTCGTGCTGTCAGTGTGTCCGGTACACTTGGCACGAGTACAGCCGTTACGCCTGCGGGCAATGCAAGCAACGAGCGCTGTCGCGGGAGCCTCCGCGACTGAAGGCGGACTTCTTCATCCCGGACATGAACGTGACGCGCACCCTGAGCTCTGCCTCCATCATGAGCGAGACCGAAGAATATGTGGAATCGCTGTTTGACGATGTTCATGACTTGAGCTCGAGTGGATCTGGTTCCAGCAGTGAGAAAGGCGCGCGACAGCAAGAGTCTATGGAGACTTCCGTGGATGTTTCTCCTCAAGGATCTCCGATAGCGTTTGACACAGAGATCGAAGAGTGTGACAAGAGCGAAACGTACATCGTTCCAAGAAAGAAGAGTGTGGACCCCAAAACGAAGATGCCCCGGTTAAAGTTGAGTCGCTCGTCATCATAGGTTGAAATGTGATATGGTTAAGAGGAGGCGGATGGAGAAACGTCCAGCTCCTAACTTTTTGTGTAGCTTATAGATTTGCAGCTTCATGTGAGTGCTGACCTGCGTTGAAAATCCTGGTCATGCACTCATTTATTTGTACAGTCATGAATTCTTGAAACTTGTGGTAGTCAGTCGCACACCCACAATCAGTTGTCATGTGATGGTGTGAGTTTTAACAACTGCAGTTGCCTCCCCTCCGCTCATTCTGAGACAATGAGATTGTTCCTTGCGGCCTTCCAAAGATTGTTAGGATTTCTTGCCCTACCGAGACATGTAGGTACCTGTTGTCCTGCTGAAATCTTCTGGTAGCTTCGTAATCTGAGATCGCCCCTGGCAAACACGTTCAATCAGTGTCAACATGCAGTATCATGACGATGATTACGATCTATAAGGAAGTTGAATGCTTCTGCAACGTTCTTGTCGTCCTTAGCCGATGTAAGAAACCAGCCTACATCCGACAGTCATAATGATTTCAAAGAGCTGCCTTTTCGCTTCACCAATAAATTGGTCTTCCGTCACAAGATCTTGTAGAACCTGGAGGGCAGCAGCGTCACAGGAGTATCAGAGCAGGGAGCTCCGCATGCTTCAGAAGGGTCGATGCAACCTGCTCGGTAACAGCAGGGTCTGCGTCTAGATCGCATTTGTTCGCTAATAGAACCTGTTGAGAGTTTGTCAGCGACTTGCCTCTTGCCTCTTGAGCTTCTCCTACCGCAGGGATTCGACGACCGTCAGGAAGGCTTAGCTTACTGACATTAAAGTAGGCATTCTCAGCAAAGAACTCTCTTACACACGGAAAGAACCTATCGATGTCTTGTTTCCATATCTTCACGGACTGCAATGTGATCTTTGAAACGAACTTTGTGTCATCTTGTCGAACTCAGGCTGAAGAAGTGCTCAACTCACATTTCTTGTGACATCAAAGACTACAACTGCTGCGTTTGCGTCTCTGTAGTACACCCTCGTCATAGTCCCAGCTTTCTCCTTCACGCACATGTGAGGCCTTGGAATGCAAACATACAACTTCTTGCCTGTCCTGCTATGTCTCGGAGTTGCAGCCGAATAATGCTGGACGGACGATGAATCACCTGTCCGGAAACATTTGGAACGTGATAAAGAAGGTCTCCAGCACCTTGAGAGCAAAGTCTACGCCTAGAGTGAGCTTGTAGTGTATGTCAAAGGAGCCTGCAAACAGCAAAGACGGACGGAGCATCACGTCAGTGTGTACCCAGGACGGGAGGAAGGGAAGTTACCATGCACATATCGGTTGATGATTGAAGTCTTCCCAACTCTAGGATCACCGACAACCAAAACCTACGCAGACCTTACAACCAGGAGATTGAAATGGCCAATGAACTACTTTGAACGCATAATCTGTTCTTGGTGGGTTTGCGCTGATCTGATGACAAGAAGCAATAAGCGAACACACGAGATAGATACGAGAGGATCGTTGGCAAACCAACCTGTCCAGCCGCTGCCATTGTGTGATAACAGCAGATTCAAGGCGTTTGATTGAACTCTCCCCCCTCCCTGATCACAAATAATCGTCAGCCACATTTTGCTTTCCTGTTTCTAGATCATGTGGATCGTCGAATGTGAGATAATGCAAATGAGATGTGATGCTTCACAAGTGTGAGTTGTCAAAGCTATGCCGTTGAAAATGTGCACATGTCGGACTTGGCATCTATGTTCATCGATACACTCGATTCATCTCGATTGCAACGTGAAAAGTCAGGTCAAGTTGGGATATCATCATCATATTCATGTTTGCCGTGGTGTTCGATGCAATAGGCCGCTTATCGTTACAAGACAGCACTGGTAAGCATAACAGTAGTTGCTCCGTGCTCATCGTGCCACCAGCCTTAATTTTTTCTACCGCCTTCCCTTTCTAGTTCATCTGCTGATCATTCACATCGCTCATTTTTCTCCAAATCTAGCTTCTCTTCTGCTTCTCAAACTCCTTCCTTTCCTGATCCCGCTGCTCCTGCTCTCGCCTTTCTTCCCCTCCTCGTCCTCAGAGAAGCTCCTCCTCGTTTTTGTACTCTGTCTCCGCGCTAGGCTGCCGTTTATTCTAAGTCACGTCCTCGTCCAGCTGCATGCGCTCCAGATACCACTACCACCTTCTCCTCCTCGTCCTCCTCGTCCTCCTCGTCCTCCTCCTCCCACTCCAGCGCCTGCCACACATTGTCTGTTTGAGATTGCTACCCTACCTGCTAGAGAACACTTCTATCAAGGGTGGGGTGAGGTACCCCACCCTCATGTCACCTTTGAGTCAGAATGTGGGTCCTTTTATATGTTTCCGACAACCTGTCTGGTCACCCCTGAATATGATCACCCTACCCGCTAAATGTGGAAGAAATTCATTTAGGTCACCCGGTTGAATTACATTGAAAATGACCGGTACAAAAGCGGTATTTCAAGTACCCTACCTGTTATTGGAGGAACCAACCCACCCTTCAAATCATGCTGCGGTGTACCCTACCCCCTAAATTTGGGGGACCCCCTCAGGCTTTCTACATTCCCCCGTCCACGTGGAAAATGGCAGCGACTGTCGCAGCGTTCGAGGTGGAGGAGCTCAGAAAGAAGCTGCAGGATGCAAGCCTGAGCGAGAGCGAGAAGAAGGAGACAGAGGAGAAGATGTCGGCCAGACAGAAGGAGCTCGAGCAGTTGAAGAGCGCCAAGAAGTCCCCGGGCAGCATTGCCAACCCTTACTCCAAGAGTCTGTACATGCGAGCGGCGATACGGGATGTTCTGTCAGGGGACGAGGGGGTGTCTCTGATCGGAGAGACGATTGTTGTGGGAGGATGGGTGAAGACAGGAAGAACAGCTGAGAAAGGCGCCTTCACCTTCCTTGAGATCAACGACGGCTCCTGCCCGACCAGTTTGCAAGTGCTTGTCAAGGCTGAGATTGAGAACCCAGACAGGATCAAGCAGACGGGCGTCTGTGTGGTGGTGGAAGGAGAGCTGAAGGCTGCTCCCGCTGAATCGAAGCAGAAGACCGAGCTCCATGTTTCCAAGATGCTCCATGTGGGAACTTGCGAGGCGGCCGCCTATCCTATCGCCAAGAGCAAGCTTAGCCTCGAGTTTCTGCGCGAGAAGATCCATCTCCGCGTGAGGACCAACACCATCGCTGCCATCCAACGCGTGCGCAACTGCCTCGCCTTCGCCACCCACAGGTTTTTCCAGGAGAGCGGGTTCCAGTACGTGCACACCCCGATCATCACAGCCAGCGACTGCGAAGGAGCGGGAGAGATGTTTCAGATCACGACGATGCTCGCAGCAGCGGAGGAGGCGGGCAAGAAGCCTCCTCCTACTGAGGAGTACATTGCCAGCCTCAAGGCAGCCGCGTCTGCTGCTGGCAGCAAGGTCGCGGATATCAAGAAGGCGAGCAAGGAGGGGTCGGACGAGGACAAGGAGAAGGCGAAGCAGGACTTGAAGCCGGCGCTTGACGAGCTCATGGCAGCTAAGAAGGCGGTGGAGGAAGCAGAAGCAGCGGCGAAGAACGTGGGTGGACTCCCTCGTACCGCAACCGGAGGCATCGACTACTCCACGGACTTCTTTGGGCAGCCAGTCAACATGACGGTATCTGGTCAGCTGCAGGCGGAGATCTACGCCTGTGCGATGACGTCAGTCTACACCTTCGGGCCCACGTTCCGAGCTGAGAACAGCCACACCTCTCGCCACCTTGCTGAGTTCTGGATGATCGAGCCCGAGATCGCCTTCGCCGACCTCTTCGACGTTATGCAGTGCGCCGAGGTGAGAAAATGTCTCCATTGACTCTCTTCCCCCCTGTCCTTTCGCGCCTGTCTCTGACATGATCTGAAATGATCTGACATGATCTGACATGACTTCTTTCATCTTGGTATCCTCTGATGTCTCGTGCAGGACTACGTTCGCTACTGCTGCGTTCGTGTGCTCGAGGAGTGCATGGATGACCTCGTCCTTCTCTCCAAGATGTACGACAAGGGATGCATCGACAGAGTTCGCGCAGTAGCCTCGCAGCCTTTTGGAAGATGTAGCTATACAGGTGAGGAAGGCGGAGATGATTTGAGGAGGAGGAGGAGGAGGAGGAGGAGGAGGAGGAGGAGGAGGAGGAGGAGGAGGAGGAGGTTTTAACACTGATTTGTGACAGAGGCGATCGAGATCTTGAAGAAAGCTGTAGCAAATGGACACAAGTTTGAGAACAATGAGATCGAGTGGGGAATGGACATGGGATCGGAGCATGAGAGATACATCTCGGAGAAAGTCTTCAAGAAGCCAGTTTGCTGTTACAACTATCCCAAGGCGATCAAGGTGAATCTTGGATCGCCTCATCCTTTCAACCTCATTCACCAACATCTCATCCTCATCCTCCTCCCTTCCTCTCCCTTCCTCTCCCTTCCTCTTCCTTTCCCTTCCTCTTCCTCTCTAGTTCTCGGCCTGTCATCCGATCCGTTTCAACCTTTCCCTCATCTATCTCATCGTCTTCCTCCTCTCGTCCTCCTTCATCGCTGAAATCTTCTACAGGCATTCTACATGAGGGCTAACGAGGACGGGAAGGTGAGGGCGCGTTGACCTGACTGTCTCATGCTCATGTCCTAGCAGACTGTTGCCTCCATGGACGTTCTTGTGCCAGGTGTCGGGGAGCTCATCGGGGGCTCTCAGCGTGAGGAGAGGTATGAAGTCCTCGTCAGCCGCCTTGAGGAGCTCAATCTTGACCCCAAGGTAAGCAAGCGCGCGATGTTCTTGTTGTCACAAGTGCGCTCGTCATGTCAAGCTCATGTCATGACAATGAAATGTTTCGATCTCTAACATTCTCTCCCTCCTTTCCCCTCTGCTCTTTGTCCCCCTTCCCTCCACCTCCTCCTCCACTTCGCCGGCAGGTCTACGAGTGGTACACGGACCTGAGAAAGTTTGGCACGTGCGTTCACTCCGGCTTCGGTCTCGGCTTCGAGCGCCTGATCCTTTTCTGCACTGGCATGGAGAACATTCGAGACGTCATCCCCTTCCCTCGCTGGCCAGGTGAAGGCAGATGGAGAGGAATGAAGTTAGTAGAGGACGAGGAAGAGGTGGAGAGGATGGAGGTGCCAGCAAGAGGAGAGGAACAGGAGAGGAGCGAGGGTAAGCCAGCAAGATCTAATCGCAAGTGCAGGAAACGCTCGTGGATAATCGCATTCTTGCATGTTCGATCAGCAGGTTTGTTTCTCAATACAATTACACTTGAAAGGAGTATGAATTGATTGTTGTCTCGTTCAATTCAAACACCTGTCCCGATCCTCCTCTCTCCCCTCCCCCTTCCCCTCCCTTCCCTCTGCTGCCTCGCTTGCCTCAGGCCCCTCACAGGAGCGACTGAGTGTAGCCTGAACTCACGTTGGGCAAAGTGTGGGGCCGCTCATGGCTGGGGAGTCTTCCCACCTTGTGAGACGCTGCTGCTGCTGCGGCCATCTTCTTGTCTCTTGCTCCGGCATCATGGTGCGTCTCCCTTGGCTCGTGTCGCGCTGATCGTCGTGTGGAGCTCGTCGAGATCGCGTCCTTGTCGTCCTTGTCCTCCCGCACTGCGCATGCTTTCAGCAACATCACTGAGCCTCTGGGTTGAGTCTGACCTCCATCCTGCGGCTTGAAGTGAAGTTTCTCGTTCACCCTGGCATGAGCAAGCAGGGTTTATCATCATAACACTTCTCCTCCTCAGTCCTCTTCCCTCCTCTGCCCCCACGCCCCTTCTCCCGCCTCTCCCTCTTCCTCCCTGCCTCCCTTCCCTCACCAGTCTGCCAGTGGGTTTGGAACAACTCCAGCCAGAGCTCCAGCGCAAACAGGCGAGATGGCAGCACCGGCGATGACGAGGCCGGGGATCACAAGAGGGATCGGCATGGCGGCGAGAGAAGTTCCGAGACCTGGCATGGCAAACAGAGCAAGACAGTCAGTCCTGACCCCTCCCATCTCTCTCCTTCTGCTTCCCCCTCTCCTGATGGCTCAGGCCCTGCCAAGTTGGCCTTCCTATCAGTCTTAGTACTCCTTTGTCGGAGCCTACGGTCCCCCACTTGCGCAGAACTGAATCCGCTCAGCTGTGGTGTGGTGTGGTGTGGACCGTATGCTGTGCTGTGCTGTGCTGTGCTGTGCTGTGCTGTGCTGTGCTGTGCTGTGCTGCGGTATGCCGCAGTGCTGTGCTCTGCGGGGGCCAGGCCCTCTCTCCGCCTCTTCACTTTTCACTACTGCCGGACCGACTATAGCCTAGTAGCCCGCCGCCGCCCGGGCCGCCGCCCGCCGGACCCGGCCCGGTGACCTTGAAATAAATTAAGACGTGGCTTAATTTATCAAAAATCAAGACTGGCTTAATCTCTTGACCCGATCGGAAGCGGCGAACTTGATGGCGACGACAAGGTAACTGATGGCAGGGAGGAGGGAAGGGGGGAGGAGCAGAACCTGTGCGACAGAGAGACGCGGAGAAGGGCAGAACCATCCGAAAGCTGGAGGCTGAGGGACTCGAAGAGGGAGGGAGGTCCCGGAGTCTTGTCAGGGGCTAATTGCCCGGTGAAGTTAGTGCCAGGGACTGCAGTAGAAAGAAGCACTGACGATCATCAGTGTAGAAAAACTGTCTAGGTAACAGATGTCAATGACAACTTAGACTTCCCGAGAGAAAGAGATAATACCGAAGGCGTGGCAAATGTCGGAAGAGGAAGGGAGCCGCGTCGAAATGCAGTGCAGGTTTGCTGCCGCAGCGCTGTTGACTATAAGGCCAGGCGCCTTATCGTCGGGCTTGACATCGAGCCCAGCATCGGGTCACGAGTCTCGACCAGTGTTGGCTCAAGTCGGCAGAACCATGGAACGATCGTCTCGATAGACGGCGACAGAGTCAAAGGTGACGGCAACTGCTGCTGCAGTAACGTCGCTGACTCATGCGCCCTTGCAGTCTGCTGGGACGGGGGAAACATAGACAACAGGAAGCTGAGCAGCCACGAGCTATCGGCCGTTGATGCATCAGAGAAGATCTACTTCCGCACCCGCGACCACCTGAAGCAGACGGTCCTCACAGACAAGACCACCCCCAACGACATCGCCCTCGAGCTCATTCAAGACCTCGAGGATGCGGAAAACCGCGCGAGTCAGCTCCGAGTAGCCTCCGCCTCCCACAGCTACCGGTAGGGAAGCCTGGCAAGGGGCAGGGACTGATGAGGCTGCGGTGACAGCAAGACAGAGGAGACCGTGACTCTCCAGGAGAGGATCCGGGACCTTGAGCGCGAGCTCGAGGACAAGGAGGAGCTGCTGTTAAGAGCGCGGGAAGAGCTCAAAGAGGAGAAGGAGAAGCAGCAGGTGCTGGTGACTTGTGCGCTGGCGAGGAGGCTGAGCTGTGGTGGCAGGAGCTGCTGACTAAGGTGAAGGGAGCGCAGACTTCAAGGAAGGGTTTGGAGGAACAGCTCGAGGCAGAGATGGAGAGCGCAGTGAGGATGCGGGCGAAGTGGGAGGAGGAGAAGAAGAAGAGGTCAAGGCAAGAAGAACGAGTTGAGGAATGTATGGCCATCAAGACTGAGCTTGACAAGACTTGCAATGATCAGAAGAAACTCATCAGAGAGCTCAGTGAGACTTGAAATCAACTATGACCTTGTGGATGACGAGTGCTTTTGGATGGAAAAGATCTGCAGATTGATGATGAGAAGCACAAATACAAGCTCCTCGCTCAACAGCAACAAAAGATGGTGAAGAACTTTACATTGAATTCTTTCTGTCTGTCTGTGATTGGTTTTGGGTTCTTGTTTCTTGCGTTCAGCTGCAAGACGTAGAAGCGTTGAAGAACGAAAGGGATCTCGCTCTGGCAAGCTCAACCGAATTGGAAATCAAGCTCCGCAACATGGTGTTGTCAGATGTTTCTGTTGTTTCTCTACACTCATGCTGCCAAAGACCTCCGAGAAAAACTCCTTGGACGAGAAGTACAACTCAATCAAGATTAGCATGGAGAAGGTAAAGGTTGCATCCTCAATGGTCCAATTCCGATTTGTCTCTTTTACAAGCTCCAAATGTCCTGCGAGAGAATAGCACAGTCTCACAAGGATCAGACTCATCGCGTCAAACTTGGATCGTCAGAGATTGCGAGTTACGATGACTCAGCATGGAAGGAGCAAAACGCGAACCTGAGGAAGCAAGTGGAGCAGGCAGATGCTTCTCTTGCCAGTCCTTGACATTGACCTCTCTGTCTCATTCACAGATGAGTCAGGAAGTCAGGAACCTTCGACAAAGCTTGCTGAAGTTTGAGACTGAGAATCATGCGTATGATCCCTGAAGAGAAGTTGTTGTGTTGATGGTCATGAAACAGGCTCCAGGCTGTGAATGAGGAGTCGACTATCATGATCAAGAAGTACAAGGAGCAGATCTCCTTGCTCGAGCTCCGCATCAGCGAGCTGTTTGACTCGTCGATTACCATGAAGAAGAAGATTGAGGAGATTCAGACTTTAGAGATGCGGGTACATGATCGTTATAGCTGGAGCTGATAAGTCTTTGACGTGTTCGCCACGACAGATCAAAGTCATAACAGAGCAGTACAAGATGGAGTTGGTAGTCATTGGCTCTGCATGCAATTCATGATTCTTACCTGATCGCAGTCTGCTCATGACGCGCTCAAGTCGGAGGTTCTGACGTTGAGAACCAACATGGTGGAGCTTCAGACTCACTTCGTCGGTCTTGTGATGCTTGTCGACTGGTGCAAGGCAAACTTCCACCTCGTAAGTCTTCCTCCTCTTCCTCCTCTTCCTCCTCTTTCTCCTCTTCCTCCTTCTGAGCACCTCAACAGTCCGAGGAGATGGGCGGGGTAGGGATGATAGTCGGCAAGTATCCCCAGGGAGGATCAGCGGGTCGATATCCCGATGGGTCTGACAGAGCAGGGCACATCTACGTGCTGAGGTTCGTTTGCTAGCTCGAGCAGCAGTCGCTGACTCCTTCCTGCTCTCCTTCGGCAGAATCTTTCCCGACGGCCCAGCAGATCTTTCAAGGAAGATTGAGCTCAACGATAGAATCCACCTGGTTGACGACCTCGTGGTTGACGGTGACTTGGCCTACTCCTCTCCTCTCTCCTCTCCTTCTCTCCCCTCCCGGCTCTTCCCTCCCCTCCTGCCGGCTCTCATCTCATTCCAGACGATCACTCGATAGAAGACGTCTTCCGACACATCCGAGGGAAGCCTGGGACGCAAGTGACCCTCACGCTCGGGAGGTTCAACAGCAGCAACACCGAAGATCGCTTCAGAGTCACTCTCACCAGACGGCCCCGCTCATCCTACCACCCTGATAGCCACTAGCATGACTGTCTATCCCAGCTCCAACTGCTTGTCTTGCTGGTATCCAGCTGTTATCAGTTGCTCCTGCTAGGCAGCGTAACGATGAATGAATCATTGTTTCCTAACCTTCCGTCTTTCCTTTCCCCTTCCTGCTACCCTGACTCGCTCGTAAGGTCATTCCCTTGCCTTTCGATTCTCCTTGTTGCGTCCTCTGCTGTGCTATGAGAGCAAGACCCTCCTCTTCGAAAGCCCTTATTGGAGCCATACGAAAAAGAAGGACAGTACCTTGACACATTTTGATTGTTTCAGGTAACGACAGCTGCACAGCAACAATTGTCACCCCCTCCTCCAATTCACGACGCAGCTGTACGACAAGTAAGATTCATCCGTCCCTGTGCTCTTGCTTTGCCATTACCTGGTGAGCCATGAGTCTTTTTGAAGAGGCCAGCAGGATGAAGAAGATTGCCTGTACCCTATCGGTTTGTAGATGTCCGAGGGTTTTTAGATCTTCAGACATCACAGTGTACATCGTGGCAAAGATAGAGATAGAAAGTGTCTATATGAGCGTCAAGAATGCAAAAAACGACCAAGGTCGCTCTGGTCGACAATCTCATACCCCAAATAAGATTAAAGACACCAGCACTGCCGAGGCAGATAGTTATGCAATCATTAAAAGTTTTAAAATCACATCTTCTTGACCGAATACAAGACAAAAACAATGAAGAGGGTAGATTAAATAGCACACGTGTCTAGCATCAAAGTCTACATGCTCTGAGAGTTGGAAGAAGAAGCTCGTTGCGGACACCGTCTCCTCTGACCCTTGTGCGTGTATGGCCACTTCACAACTCCCAATCTTCTACAAACATGCTTCATAGTTGACTTGCCGATGCCCTGTGTAAGAGTAAGATTGATGTGCAAGATATGCATCAGTCACTTACAATCTTCTTCGCAGCCATCTCAATACTTTCGTGGAAGTGCTTGGAAAGAACTTCCAAAGTGATCACGACAGGTCTGTTCTCCAGAGCGTTGCCTCTTCTTGGTATGATCCTCACCCAGGGCTCCTTGGTATCAGACATTGCCGAGTGGAATTGATCCTCAGCATCGTACTCGTGCTTCACTGCTGCGTTTGCATCCGTTCTCGTGAGGTTTTCATGTGCCTCCTTGGTGAACGGCTCGTCACTGTCATCAGACTGCTCCTTGACGTTGGCCTCGTCTGGATCTGTGCTGATCTCATCCCATGCATCTTGCTCAAGAGGGTTCGGTGTGACACATCGCAGCGCTGGTGTGGAAAGGTCTGTGTTAAAAAGCTCTTGCGCGCTCTCCGGTGCCGCGTTCATGTTGGAGTCAACAGCTCCGAGGGGTTGGTCCAAGAGATCGCTGTCTGGCACGCTCAGAAATGCCAAGATCTCCTGAGCTGTCAGCGGATTGATCAAAGACATGGAGAACAACAGATCTAGTTCACAAGTCAGGCTCGCTCGAGAGGATAAATCTCAAATTCTGATGATTTTCACGATTTCCTCCTGCCTTCGACGGCCCCAACGGGCAAACCAACAACCAAGGCAGGGAACCTTTGAGGGTTTGCTTCTGATGACAGATCTTCAATCTAGAGGCAAGAAGAATTCCAGCTCGGACTCGAGGCTCCGCTAGAACTCCTCAGGGATGGCCACGGACACTTGCACGAATGGGAACCCAAGGTGTGAAATTGGAGCAGCGAGCACGGAAGTAGAAAGCAGGGACTTCAAGAAACCAAGATTGGGATGAGGAGAGGAATGATAATGGGCCACGAGAGGAGGGAGCGTGTTGGTGGTGTGAGGGAGGAGGGCGAAGGGATGCCGTGGGAAACAGGAAGGAAAGAAATCTCTGGCAGCGAACGAGGCGAGGCACTTTATAGAACCAAGGGGGTGGGTGGGGCCTTTCGTGGAGGAGACGGAGTGGATACAGTGTCCTCAGAAAAGGTAGGGTGGTGACGGGTTGATGTCGGGGTGGTCAGAATGATTATTCCAACCGGCGCGATTTTGTGGAAACCGTGACTCACCTCGGTCCAAAAAATAGGGGTTGTGGGAGGAGGATCTCGTTCACCATGGTCTGTCATGGGTGGTGTAGCTAGTAAAAAGGGGGGTGAATCAGAAAATCTTGAAAAGTGGGTGGGTGGGGGTACTGCCTTCAGAGGTCATACGCAGTCGACGATACAGGGGGTAGGTAGGTGGATCGATCAGTCACGGACCATTCTGGGGTACTGGAAGGTACTGACATGATAGGGTGGGGGTAGTAAAGCAGGCAAATTAACATTGTTTTATCTAAAAATCATTTCTGCCAAAGAATTGTACTCGTGCGGGTGGGTGGTTCTACCCAGTAAACAATATTGAGTCAGAACAGGGGGTGATAAGGGTGGTTGTTGATCACTATGAAAAAAGGACAGCCATGAAATCACCTCGTGACCTTTCCGATACGTTTGACTTTCAGTTCGTTTCATCCAAAGAAGCCAGTTACCTAGATCAGCAGTCATGCTACCCTGATGACCAACTCCACCCCTACCCACTGATGTTCAGAGCCCTTTCGATACACCCTCCCTATTCACCAAAAGAGACCCCACCAATACCCAGGGAAAAACCTTATTGGAGGACCCCCCGATGTATGGGTTTGCACCTTATACACCGGAACTCCGCTTTCTTTCTTCCCTCAAAAATTGAAAGGATGACTAATTATTTTGCTCGGTAGGATCATGATTAAAAAAAATGTTGCATGCAATGAAAAGGTGCAAATTCGATATCCTAACCCTCTTATGTTCTTATTATGTAAAGCTGACACACCCCCTTTACCCCCCATTGACCAGACATCGGTAGGGTGTCGGTGCTATGCTGACTGATACGTCAACAAGGGGCGGAGACGGGATGAAAAAAACATCGACGCAGTTAGAACTCGATACCCCTCAACCAAAAGTGATCTAAAAATATCGATGGGTCTAAGTACCCACCGACTCTTTACGGTAACTTAGACAGAACAGCAGGGGTGGACACTTTTGAAGTGGCGGGGTACTCGATTGTATCTCTACCCACCCCTACCCCCCGATTGGGAGGGCATCAACCCTCACATTGGCCGCCGTCTATCCAGCGATCAAGGTTGCGGGGCCGGAGAGTCTGAAGATAACGCGATACGAGAAGACAGGCGCTGGCAGAGGGCCTAACGTCACCGGGGGTGCCTGCAGCTGATGACTGGGAGGAGTTTTTGCGACGACTCATCAAGGGTATGCACCATGGGGTAGGCGATCAAGGGTGCTGAATGATGTGGAGGGGTGTTGTAGCGGGAAAGATCTTTCTGGTACCGGAGTGACCCCTAGATCTTACAGAGTACCAGAAATCTTTCTGGTACCGGAGTGACCCCTAGATCTTACAGAGTACCCCCACCCACCCCTTCATCATCTTTCTGGTACCGGAGTGACCCCTAGATCTTACAGGGTTGAAACCTGGGAGCCTCACGATTACACGTTTTGACCGGGGCAAGGAGGGGGTGGGTCCTGGGAGGGGTGGTAGCGGACTGTCCGGTGTAGGCATACAGAGAGATTTCCTTTTGCACGACGACAAGCAGCGCCGGTCGATGTTGTCGTGCGACCGAAACGTTGCGATATCACCATTTCCGAAAAGTAGCGACTCGACTATGGCAGTCTTGACCCCGGGAGGGCGCGCGGACCCTGCACGAACAAAGTCGTTAGGAGATAGAACGTCGTAGATGACCAGCATGCTGCTCCATCTTTCCGCGTCTGTGCTCCGAGATCAAAGATGGAGCTAGTGGTCATAATCATCGAGAACCATCTTGCGTCGCTAGTCGAACCAGATTATCTCGAATATAACCCGACTCTCTGACAAGAATGTCCGCGTGAAGCAAGTGCAGCACTTGAAGACGCGCGTGTCAACCGTGCGAGCCACAAACAAGGATTCAGAACCTATTACGTGCACTTCTTTCACAGACCTCCTGCTTTGGATAGAGGGTACAAGTAGCTGGGGCGACAGTTCCTTTTTAGTCAATCTCACCGAGGAATCCGCGGTTTCATGATGACGCGATTGCAATATGGGCAAAACATGGTGCCAAGAATGTCTTGTTTCGCACACACGATTGAGTTTCTTGAAACTTTGAAGAAAATTTTTGTGTACATCGAGGGTGGGATGCCTAAACTCAACTTGCCCTCGTAAATGAATCATACTCTTGCCTCCTTGAATTCTTTCCAGTAAGATGTCATATCCAACGCAACCTTCACATCAAGTTATCACATCGAGTCCAGAAGCTGGCAAGCTTTGCCATTTACCTCACAGCTCTGTGAAACCACCGGGTCCTTGTCGTGAAGGTACCTTTCAAGAAGTTCTCTGTGATACCAGGAATGCAATTACATTCGGAGTCGCAAAAGGAGCACCAGACGTGCTGTACCTGCATTCCACTAGCCCCATACCCCCGATAGCCTCAGCAGCTTCATGCCGAACCTGTTAATGAAATATCGACATCATCTCAACGTCGAATTTGTCGGGGAGAGGGTTTTGACTACACCATGGAGTTCTCGGTGCTGTTTTCCAGAAGGGATTGAAGAGCAGGGAGGGCCTCAGGGTCCGATATTTGTCCAAGAACAAAAGCAACCTGTCTTCATTGAGTTGCATCGAGTCTTGACAAGCAGCAACAATCACTTCGTGTCGAAACAAGGCGTTTGGGTCTTTCACCCCCTCACAGATCACTGTCAAAAGATCACGATGTATCTTTTGACCCAGAAGGCAGATGGCAAAACCACCTTTGACACATTCCGGGCCACCCAAGTTTCGGAGTGAGAAGAGGGCCTATAGGAGAGAAAGATCATATGATCGAGGGAGACGTCAATTCATGTACCCTATATCTATCGAACAAGCTCCGCTTCTGGTCGAGAAAAACTTGGGAGATCCAGCTCTTTTGGCCCTCAGGCTTGTTGTCCGATTTCCCAAATGCTGGCGCGGGGTCAACTGAGACAAATTCACTCTGTGAGAATTTGAGTCAATCGCAGCTGAAAGCAGCAATGAAAGCAGCAAGAGACAACAACACATTTTGCAGCAAATCTTCGCCGCCCTAAAAATTGCAGATGTTACGGCTTGCTGTCAACATGCAATGAATGAGAGCAATTTCATACCTCCTCTTTCTTCCACATCATTCTGTCAATAGCAATGATGCAGGTATCAGCAACTTTGAAAAATGCATGTCAGTGCAAACTGTCATCGGCCATTGCAAACACCTTCTTGGCAGGGATCAAGAGTCATTTGCACGAGCAAGGGCACACATTCTTCATCACCAATCGCAGAGAGAGCCTTCAAAAAGAGACCTTTGATGATATGATACAACAGCAGCCAATTCATCGCACCTCAGCAGCTTCATGCCTCACTATCGCTTCCTCGGATCGATCTTGAAGGATTTCCCGTAAGATTGGTACTGAAACACATGTACTCAGAGGGAAAGGGCATAACGCGAGCTGGTTGTTCTCAATCCTCCACCTCACCTGCTTCTGCCGATCTTGTTTGCCCGAGTGCGTAACATACCTGCATATCGGCACAATCAAAGCACTCCTGCTGTAACTTCCAAGCTCTCACTTCATGTCGCAGTAAGGCGGACTACAAACAGAACCATCTTGTCAGAAAGAAGATCGAGAAAAGGAAAGATCGTGTACATCAGTGTTGAGTTGCTCTCTGATCTCTTCTACCAGTCTGCTCAGATCCTTGTTATCCTGACATGAGTAGTTAGAACTGACATGAGCCAAGAGATACTTACAACATCGCTGTGTTCATGCATTTTCTCCTGCATCTGATGCAGACACCGTGAAACATGCTCATAACAAACAATGCCGTTACCATTCTAGCTGTGTTGGCCCTGTCCCACAAGACTTCCATCTTCTTGGATAGCTTCATCTCCTCCCCTCCTCGCAATCGCAGCCTCCTGCAATCGGAGTCAGGCTTTGCCCGCATGCCGATCCTAGAAGCTGACCTGAGCTGTAGAAGGCTGTGGTATGGCTCAGCATGCCACTGCAAGTTGATCATCGACCCATCTGTCCCAGCTGACTTATCCAGCAGCAGGTCCAGGAGGACCACAAGCAGCGCTGGTGCGATGCGCCCTGCCATGGCACTTTCCACTACTGCTGGTTGCTCGCAAATTGTGCTGTAACCTGGCTGTAACGGTTTTGAGAACCATCAAAAAGACAGAGATATTTTTATAGGTATTTTGCATTATGATATCATTGCTGCCCTCACACCTCCTCCGCAAATAGATAGGATAGAATGGGGGTGGGGGTTGAAAAGAGGGTGGATCAAGGATTGTGGGTGGGTATTAATCAATAGAGAGTAGGGGTGATAAACATAGAAATTGAGGGGTGGTGTATTTTTTGACGGTTGTTGAGGGTGGGGTGGGTTGGCTTTTGATGAAAGGAAACGCCAAGGTTCTCTTTAGGCACTACCCACCCCTATTTAACAAAGATTCGAAGGTAGTCAACTGGAAATGTGTTTTATTAACCCCTGGTGAAGCTTTGATCACCCCTGTAACATATATATTCTTGGTCCATTGAGATAGGTGGGGTATATGACCCTAGTTGTCCTTTTTTCCCTTTGAATCTCAAGGACCCTACCCTTGTTAATATCCTTTGCACCCCCACCCCTTGAGAATACATGAGAACTCCTCCCCCTGCGGCGTCATGGCATGTTGATGAATGCTCAGGGAACCGAGGAACGGAAGGAGCGAAGGAGGATATGAGAAAGAGAGGGGAGATGGAGAGGAGAGTCGGAGGAGAGTCGGAGGACAGTGAGAATCACGAGTCAGGAAAGATGAAGCATTAAGATGGAACTGATAGTTCTCCCTATGAAAAATTAAGGGTGCACAAGAAATTAGATCAGGGAGGGAAAATCGCCAATAGAGATGTCAGAAGTATCAAATGGATGATAGTTGTTGAGTTTGACATCTGGTTTGGATGAAACTTGTTGCTGTATGATAGTAGCGAATAAGCATGGTCCGTACTGGGGTATGTCGAGGGACCCAGGCGCATTCTGATTGGGATCAGGCTTGTTGTAACTCAAGTCAAACATGACTCCTGCAACATCTTAGGATGATAGTGGACAGAATGAAAGGTTTGATGTTGCAGTGTAGCCGATCGATGTAGATTGTAATGATGCACCTTAACACGCAATAGAGTTTGTCCTGTGCCAACGACACTTGACCGCTATAGCAGGCCGCCCGAGGATACAGCCAAGAATGTCTTCATGTACACCAGAAGCCAAGAAGATTCTCTCTGAGTGAGTGATGACCTTGGATGCCCATCGGCTTGACTCGATCTGCTCTTGCAGCCTCATGAGCGAGAAGGCCAACCAAAGGTGTATTGATTGTGGAAGCAAACTTTCCGTGGATTGGTGAGATCTCAATGAATCCTCTCCCGACCTTCTCCGCCTTTTCTTCTTTTTCTTTTCCAACCTCCGCCACCGCAACTTTCTGCTGCTGCTGCTGCTGCTGCTACTGCTGCTCTCCTCCTCCTCCTCCTCCTCCTCCTCCTCCTGCCCCAGTACCTCTCCACTTCCTCAAGCATCACCACCACCATCCTCACCTACTTCTCCGCTCATCTCTCTTTTCCTCTGACTTGCTCTTTCTCCTTGTGCTCTCCCCTTCTCATCCTACAAACAGGGCTTCGGTGAATCTTGGAGTGTTCTTCTGTATCGACTGCTCGGGGAAGCACCGCGGGCTCGGAGTGCATCTCAGCTTCGTCCGGAGTGTCACAATGGACAAGTGGGATGATCGACAGTTGGCGTTCATGAAGGCGGGAGGAAACAAGGCCTGCAAGGCGTTTCTCAAGGAGAACGACAGTTACGACCTCCCCCTGGCCCAGCGCTGGTCCAGTAAAGCAGCTCAGAAGTGGAGGGATCAGCTGAAGAAAGCCGTGGACAAGCTGGAAAAGCGCCCGAGGAGGTCGAAGAAGGTGGAAACGAGTGAGAGCGAGGAGGAGTCCGAGGAGGAGACTTCAGATTCCGGGAGCGAGCTCACGGTCACAGTGACGGTCGCGTCCAAGAAGAAAGATCAGGCGAAGAAGGCGGCGAAACGGAGCACAGTCAGCACTAACCTGATTGATTGGGACGTGGCGGAATCGAAGGAGGAGGTAAAGAGAGATTCTGAAGCTTCGCGCTGTGACTTTGATGATCCAGCTGGATGACTTTCTTCAATCTGAGAGCGCGCCGTCGCAATCATCGGACAAGGTGAGTGCTGGGATGACTAGAGTTGAAGTCTGACATGTTGCTAAGGCCAAGAAGAAGCAAGATAAGACTAAGTCTCGTTCTTCCTCTTCGAAATCGAGCGAGGAAGTTGCTCTTGATCGAGAGTCGCTGGACCAACGGATCCAGAAGAGGAAGGAGGAGAAGGACAGGGAGAGGGAGCGTGAGGCCATTGCCAAGCTCGAGATGATCTGCGGGACTGCCAGCGTCAACCCCCCCGTCAAGAGGGAGGTAGTGGACAGTGAGAGCGACTCGTCAGAGGACGAGGAGGAGAAGGAGAAGGCGAGAAGGTGAGGACAGCAGGAGCAACGCCCGCCGCTGACGGCATTACAGGCGCAAGGCGAAGAAAGAGAAGGCGGAGAAGCACAAGACGAAACAGGCGAGCGGGGATGCAGACTCCAACGTGAACCCGGCGCTGAAGGAGAGCACCATGGCTCGATTGCGTCGAGAGGCGATGGAGGAGAAGGCGAGGAAGGAGCGGGAGAAGCAGGAGTACATGGAGCAGTTCTCGGGCAAGTCGGGGATCTCCTCCTCCGACTTCTTCGGGGATGACGCGCAGGTGGAGAGAAGCAAGAGGGACTACAGCAACGTGCTGGATGGGTACAAGGGCGACAACCCTCTGACTCACGCAATCCTGCACAAAGGGTTCTTTACTAAAGAAACAGCGACTATTGTCAAGGACAAGGCAGCTGAGGTCTTGCCTGAGGTGGCCGGCAAGGCTGGGTCCGTCATGGTGTCTGCTGCGTCCTACCTCAAGGAGAACGCGGGAGGATGGCTCTCCTCCGCCAAAGACCGCATGGGCCTCTCGGGAAACAATTTCTCCTCCTCCTCGGGCTCGTGGATCGATCAAGAAGCTCGCAGGCGGCTGGAGCAGAGCAAGAAATCGAGCGCCGCCTCGATGGGCAGCATGCAACAGGGGTCTGGCAACGGGCGCCTGGAGGGGTTCGGCTCCGACGGATCCGCCAGATGCGGAGGGTTCGGAGAGATCCGAGGAAACAGCACGAGCAAGAGCCTCGGGATCGGGGAGCTCGACCATGCCGACCTTGATCGATGGCTGGACAGCGATGAGGAGGACAGCAAGGCAAGTTCCAAGTCGAAGAGCAAGAAGGTGGTGGAAGACTCCAGCGAGAGCGAAGACGAGGCCCCAAAGAAGAAGACCTCCAAAGAGAAGAAGAAGAAGTCCAAGAAGTCGTCCAAGAAGCAGGAGAGCGATGAGGAGGTTCCACCCAAGAGCTCCAAGAGCAAGTCCAAGGCACAAGACTCCAACCCTCTGGTTTCGTTCGACCTGATCGACCTCTCATAACTGTAGCTAACCTCGTGTTTCCATACATCTGTCGTCTTAGATCGCATTTCATAACTGTAGCTAACCTCGTGTTTCCATACATCTGTCGTCTTAGATCGCATTTCATAACTGTAGCTAACCTCGTGTTTCCATACATCTGTCGTCTCAGATCGCATCTACCTCCACATCTTGGTTCACCAGCACCTTTTTGCGCGCCAAATGTTCTGCATCCTTGAACTTGAGCTCGAGCGGCGCGTACCCGATCACTTGCATGACGCTCCTTGCCGTCGACCCCTCCGCGTGCGCTGCTCGCCCCGAGTCAGCCACGAGGTTGCGGTAGAGGAACTCGTAGCGAGAGAGCCCCAGGTTGAGGAGGAGGCGACCAGGCTGCCGCAGAGAGCAGAGGAGATCAGTAACTTCCCCGAGGATCAGGTAAGTCGGCCGTGAGGTGAGTGTGGCCTCCACGTTGTAGGCCATGGAGATGCTCTCCCAGTCTTTGTCGTACTCGCTCCTCTCGAAGGAGCTCGGATGAAAGAGAGTCCCGTCCCGTCCTTCCCGCCGCCTCTGCAGGTCAAACTCAGCATAACGACAAGAAGGAGGATGTCGGTACAGATTATCTCATGATGACAATGGTGGTGGTGGTGGTGGTGGTGGTGGTGATGATGATGATGAGGAGGAGGAGGAGGAGAATGGGGCAGGGCGAGGAGACGATCAAATCTTGATGTGAGTGTGTGGTGATGGCGCTGGTAGCTGATGATGATGATGATGATCTTACCCAGCCCTTCCAGGTGCAGCCAGACAGATCAGCTGCAACGACACCGTACACGGAGTGGATGGGGTCCAGGAACTGGAGGATGGCTCTGTAGCGGGTGATCATGTGAAGGAACGTCTCGAGCTCCTGGGAGGGGTCCTGTATCCTCTCCGCGTGCTCGTAGACTTCGTAGTGCTCGGCGTCGAAGGGCTGGAGCTCGATCTTGACTCGAGAGCTGGCAGGGACGTGGAGAAGGATGAGGGGCTTGGAGTGCTTCTTTGCCGCATCCTTCTCCTGCTTCACCATGTCCCTCACTAGCGCGTTGCGGATGGTCTGAACCTGGTCTCCTCGCTCCCACTGCCTAAAGGATCTGAGCTGCTGGATCGTGTGAAGGTCCCGCTGCCGCTTCCTGTCTCCGACGGCTCTCTTGAGCAAGTCGACAATGAGGATGACGTAGGAGATGAAGATAACTTCGTCCACCCGCTGATTTCTCATCACCCGCACCATGTCAGGGATCAGGTCGTGCTTGCGCCACAAGAAGATGGTCCGCATGTAGTCCTCGAACTTAATCGTCTCGCTCACATCCTCCGACAGCAGGAACAAGGGCACGAACCGCTTCCAGCTCTCCGTCTTCTCCAGTATGCTCATGTCCCGCTGCAGCCTCACGAGGACGTTGAGCTCGGAGCGGATCAGGAGCTCAATGGCGTCGTCGTCCTCGTTCCTCACCAGCTCCCCGTCCTTCCCTCGGTACCCGAACGGGTAGGGCAGCACGCACATCATGCGGTTGAGGACTGAGATAGGAGCTCGACCTGTCTGCCTGTCGAACAAGGAGAAGATCTGCGAGATCAGCTGCGTCTGCTCCGTGGTCGGGCCCGTCGACCAGTCGCCGTCCTGGGAGTCTCCGACCTCTTCGGTGAAGAAACCGAAGTTGTCGAGGATCATGCCGATGAAGAGATTGAGCATCACCTTCTCGCACACGAGCTTCATCACCACGAACACGATGAACGAGTAGCTCTGCCCGCAGTCCCCGAAGGACAAGTTGAAGTCCTTCCACTCCCTCCACCCGTAGACTGAGTCATCGAAGACGGGGGTGCAGTAGGGAGGTTGTATCCCGCAGTCCTTCACCAGCTCCTGCCACTCGTCCCCCGTCACGATCTGCAAGATGGTCATAAGAGAGCTCTCGTATGAGAAGAAACTGGCGGTGGGGCCGAGCCGAACGCCGTTCCTTGTGGTGCCGAACATCTGGACGAAGCTGACAGCGAAGATGGAGTAGACGAGGACCAGGAGGAGGACGATGTTTGCAAGCTGGGGGAGACAGGAGACCAGGGTCTCAAGGATGATACGGATAGGAGTGATCATCTTCATCAGCTTGAAGATTCGGAACAACCGAAAAGACTTAGAGAACTGAGAGACCTTGTCGTTCTGTGCCATGTACCCGGCAGAAGACCCGAGCGCAATGATGAGGTCGAAAGTCTTCCAGTTGTCATTCAGGAAGGCCCCAGGGCCAAACCCAACGAGGTTGATGCAGACTTCTAGCAAGAGGACGGCGTAGAAGAAGTTGTTCTGTGAGTTGATCATGTTCTCGAAACTCTGTGAGGCCCCGGCATGATCGACGAGCATGAACGTCACGTTGATCAGCACGCAGAGAGAAGAAGTGACGTCAAAGTATCTGTGCTCTAGCAGCTTCCTTGCTTGCACGCTGACGCCATTCTGAGGCAGGCGGAACTTGAAGTACTTGGGCTTGTACATGTAGAGCTGACGGTTGAACCTTGAGAAGATGATGTCCTTCTCAGAAGACCCCTTGTTGGCGTTGAAGCCGTCGATGATAAAACCGACAAACAGGTTCATCACCTGAAGGAGAATCAGTAAAAGCAAGAGTCAGCTCAATACACTCACAAACAACCCGCCGATGATGAGGTAGACGACGAAGAACAAGCCGTTGTACACGCTGTAGTTCACCTGAGGGCTCTGGTCGACGTCTGTCACGTCCATGGCCTGGTAGATCACGTTGACGTACTTGAATGTCATCACCTGGAACAGAGTCTGCACCGAGTTGCCAAAAGTGTCGAAGTCGAAACGAGGGTTCCGCCAGGAGGAGGGGACCGCAACCCCGTTATCGATGAGGAACCAGCCGAGGCAGTCTGCCTTGCCTTGAGGAAAGGCGACTGACGGGTCGCTGCAGGACTTGAACTTGCCGCCGAAGAGACCCATGCCTATGAGGCCGAACACCATGAAGGTGAAGATGGTGAAGATGATGACGTAGAGCACAGGAGTCAGGGTTCGGAGGAGAGCATCTATCACCAGCCTGAGCCCCTCGTTCCTCTTCATCAGCCTCAGCGGCCTCAGGGCTCTAGCAAGGCGGATGACCTTGCCGGTGTTGCCTTTCTGAAACCAGCCGGTCTCATCTATCCAGCTGAGGGAGAGCACCAGGAAGTCGAGCAGGTTCCAGCCGTCTTTGAAGTAGGCCTTCTTGGTGAACACCAGCCCGTGCTCCATCGCGCGAACTGAGAACTCCAGAGTGAAGATAATGTTGAGAAACCAGGTGAGGGCACGGGACACGGAGGCTGAGATGACGTTCGGAAAATCGGTGATGAGGTGGATGTCAGGAGCTGGAGGTGTGAGGGTCAAGAGGACACAACTGAGAAATATAGAGTTGTAGACGATCAAGTCGAACCAAGCTTGTCTGGCCAGCCATGTCGCAAACCTTCGGATGCTGTTGTCTTTGTTGAAGAACATGAGGGTTCTTTCTTCTTCCTTCTTCTTGGTCTCGTCGATGTTGTAGGAGAAGCGAATCAGAGAATTTTGTGCTACTTGAACAAACTTGGATGTCAGGACAACGCGCTTGTGCTTTGATCCGGAGATATGATGCAGAACCTCTTGTGAGAACGACTGCGGATGGTCTGAGAGAGCGCTGCTTCGACGTGGTACTTGTGACATCTCTTTCAACATTTGCGATTGACGTGAGAGCAGCCAAAGGTTGCGATATGCGTCTCTTATCATCTTCCTCGCAAAGTACAACCTCCCAGGCTGCGCAATCTTGGCAACAGTGTCGTGAATCTTGAAGTTCTCAATGATGGTAGCGACAAACAAGTTTGAGATGATAAGAGAGGCAAAGGTGAACCAGCCTATCAGGTAAATCGCTGCTCCCAATTGCGCAAACGTGCCATCCATAGCGTCCAACCCGCTGTATACCACTCCGCTCCACGAGTCACCTATCACGAGTTGAAACGTGGTCAACAGAGCGATAGGTAGCGAGCCGAAGTTGGATCGCGTGATAGGATCCATCTTCTCCTTGAAGATGTAACGGCCAGCAACCGCAAAAGAGAGGATGAGCACGAAGATGAAGGCTGTAAGGTTCCACACCGCACGGATGCTGCTAAGAGCTGAATACAAGAGATATTGCAAGGTGGGAAAATAATCCATGAGGTAGTAGAGGCGCACAGAGGGCAGTCGGATGAAGAAGGGACTGGAGATGATGGACCCGATCAGACCGCATGCTATCAAGAGCATCTCAAACTTGTTGCCGCCGTTGTCCCAGAAGTCACCGAAGGAACCATGCGAGAAGTACTTTAGCAAGAGAAGGAGGAGGAATATGGAGTTGACAATCCAGTAGGACAAGGTTGCGAAAGTTTTGAATGCCTCGGGAGAATCTCTCTGGTTGATGGCCATGGCGACGGCGTGATAGAGGATGAGGCAGGACTGGAAGGTCTTGAAGCTGTCGCTCTCGCAGATGCTCTTGGCGATGTGCTGCACCGCCTTCTCCAGGTCGTCCTCGTGGTCGAGATGATCCCAGGTGACAGGTTCCGGGTGAACCTTGGAGCTCTGAGAGCTCCTCTCTGCCTCAGCCGCTTCAAGCTCCTCCTCCTTGAGGATGTCCTTGCTCCGCTCCTTCAAGTTCGAGAATGTCCCCGTCACCACTGCGACAAAAATTCCGAGCATCAAGAACGTACACAAGCACGAGATGAGGAAGTAGCAGAGGAGCAGGATCGGTTGAAGCTCGGGCTCGCTCTCCAGGGATCTCCAGATGACGTCATAGTAGCTGTCAGGGCATGTGGACTGAAACAGGTTCATCAGGGCCCCGGCTATGTTGTCATAGTGAGAGAAACCATAGCTGGGGTTCTCCAGTACCTTGCAGTACTGGTTGACAGGCCGACCGCTCTCAAAGTCGTTGAGCCCGCAGTCATGGTACCGTCCCTGGTGATCAAGGGGGTAGACCGTGTCGTACTGACCAGGAGTGACGTTGTAGTAGATCTTGCACCAGGTCAAATACGGGTATCCTCCTTCTATCAGCACGGGCGCATTGCTATAGTCCACCTCCTGTATCGCCTGCCCGTGCTCAGAAAAGTTACAAGTCGGACTCCAGCTCTCAGCAATCCCCGATGCACAGACAGGAAACGTCTGTCTGAACACAACGCAGTAACGTCGGAAAGAGTTTCGAAGCATCGCCATTAAGAATATACAGAAGGCGAGCATGAAGAAAAGAAGCATGAAGAAGACGCTGGCTAGTTGAACGGAGCCCTCAGTGATAGTGAGAATGATGAGGTTGATCTCATCAAACGTCTTGAAGCGCGAGAGAACTTTGAGGAGACGTATCAGACGGAAAGGCAACACGATCCCAGCATCCCCTCCTCCCAGAGACATTAGAACGATGGTGCTGAAGAAGATCACAAACTCAAGGCAATTCAACGCTGACAGTCGCAGCCATGAATGCTTGTTCTGTACCAGCCCCATAGCCACAACACCGACAAAAACTTCCATACCCAAGACAGCCAGGCAGAAATTATCGAGAGCAGACAAGGAAGTGTTCAACTTCGAGGCAGAGTTGATCTCAGCTTGAATGATGATTGATACGCTGTTGATAATTGTGACCAGAGTGAAAAAGCCATTCCATCGGAACGAGTAATAGATCTCAAAGCATTTCATCCTTACAGGGCTTTTCCGTGAGAAACCCCCGAAGAAGTACGGGATGGTACGTTCACAAGCATCTTCTAGCCTCGTCGGAGCATTCTGCAACTTGTTTACTTTCTGTCTGTCAGCATTCATTCGAGCTGTACTCTTGTCGTCCCTTGTACTATGACGTTCGTCATGGAAGTCATCTAGATTCACTCCGCTGTACTTCAATATCTCAGTCTTCACAATCTCTCGAATTCTCTGCAACCGAACTTGGTCCACACTCTTTCCCATGTCCGTTCCATTGTTTTCTCTACTTGTTTCCATATCTGTTCCATTGTTTTCTCTACTTGTTTCCATGTCTGTTCCATTGTTTTCTCTACTAGTTTCCATGTCTGTTTCATTATTTTTTCGATTAGTTTCCATCTCTGTTTCATTGTGCAAAACAACATGTTGATGCGTGCTTGGCTCTTCTGACTGAGAGCTTTGCGCCTCTCTCTGGCTCTCAGTCTGCGATGTCAGAGTGAGAGGCTTGAGGACAGACATTCTCTCACGCAGAGCTTTTAGCTTGGCGATTCTTCCTTGAAACTCCTCCAGGTGCCTCTCAAGGTCTGCCCGGTGCTTCCTCCTCCAGTCCCCCGTAGCTGTGCGATCACTGGCAGCTTCCGAGTTGAGCTGTCGGCCTGAATCGCCTTCAACGCTGCCATTTGTGACATGTTGAGGAAGATCATGAGGGTGATCTTGATTTTCGCTTACAATGGTGATGTTTGCTTCAGAACGCAGAGAAACATCGTCGCTGCCTATCGATGAAAGTATGGATGCATGAGGCGACAAATTTGTTGTCGCGTCGTCACTAGGACTATCGTTATGGTCGTATTTGTCAAGATGCTCATTATCATCATGGTCTTTCATCGCTCGCTCTCTTCTTCTCATCTGACGCTTCTTCTTCTCTTCATCTTGTTTCCTTCTTTCACTCCTCCCATCCCAGCCAGACAACGACAGCAACTATTCTATTAAAACTCTAACCCTCATCCCCACTCAGTTTGGTGGCGCCGGGATCACTTCCAGGGGCCTTGGTCGCGGCGGCGGCCGGATATCATCATGATAGTATGCAGTGCCACCGGGCCGCTGAGCCGGGGTTGGGGGCGGACACGCTGGATGACCGCCCACTGGATGAGTGAAACAGTGCAACTATATTAACAACAAAACTCTCTGACATTCTCAGTGGGCTGGGCCTGCATTTCGACGTGTGGCTTGTGCGTTGGAGCTGGAGAAGGAGTCTCCGAATGATTGTTTCTCTTCCTGACATTGGAAAAGTTGGCTTGATGCTGTTCAGACCTTGATGAGAGCGGCAACAAGGAATCTCACCTGGCTTGTGAGACATACAGTACTCGGCTGTTGCTCGATAATGAAGGCTGTACGAGAATCATTCAGAATATTGATCGATACCACCTTGCCATGTTACCCGAATGACGCTTGCTTCTTACAGCCAGCATGCTTGCACATAACGCGCGCCAGGTCATCCTGAGATCTGCTGGCATGCAGTTTACAGAATCGTCTGACCCGATCATCCCTGTAGCCGAATCTTGCAACCTTATCACATGCTTTGAAAACATCATTCTTACGGGTCAGCGGTGCTTCCAGGTTACCTGTCTGCTGACAGCATCGATTAGGAGGGACATGAATGAAGTCCTTTTCTTTGTGCTCTTTGCAAGCTGAGGGCTCCAGGTCTCCAGGCTTCTTCCACATCGCTCTTTTGACACAATCCTGGAACGAACAAGTTTGCTTTGATTTCAAGTCGGACTGCCGGAACAATCAAATCGATCAATCATCTTCAAAGGTGACCTCAAGGGCTTCGCGATGAGCAGAGCAGTGCAGTCGTAACCCTGTTGCTCCTTTTGCGGCAGCCAGTCAGCTCAGGCGCGAAACTAACTATCTCCCCACCTCCTAGCTTTGAGCTCAACCCATATGAAGCTGTTCTGTTGCATGCAGGATGAATACATTTTCCTTCTAATAATCGTAAGAGCCTGGCTATACAACACCCCTATTACTGAGCATGCTGTTTTCGTGCGAAGGTTCGGACAGAGCAGAGTGCAGCTTGCAGAGGAGCGAGCTTGAGACACCTCAAGTCAATTCAAAGCGTCCGATGAGTGTAAGCAAACCCCTTGTCAGGTGATTCCAGGCAGCCTTCGGGATGTGCACATGTTTGAGAGCGATGTCTAAACTCGACATCACTCATTGCCTACACCACTGTAGCATTCCTTCACCTCAAATTGACTTCCATGCCATGTTCGTTTTCTTCCATTATCCTGGAAGTCTTTCCACATTCGTGTCAGCAACAACAGGATCCTGTACCCACGTAGTCTATCGCTGACGACCTCTGAGACGTTCTCTACGGGAAATGAACCCAACTCTTCGATGGTCTTGAGCATCTACCAGGTCAAGCGCATCATTCACTGTCTTGCAGACACTGAGAGCAGAGCTTTCACTAGCCCCTTTACCTGCTCCTTCACGTAATCTATCCTCAACAGAAGTTCTTGAAGGCTTTCAGTCCCTTTTGCTTTTTGCCCAAGCTCGACCTCTATCGCTCCTCCGCAAAGCCGCAGGCACCGACTGCTCAGAGACGCAATCGCATGGAGAGAGGAGGGATCATCGTGCATGCCACCATGCCTTCCGTTGCCATCAATCAGCAGCAAGAGCAGCAGCAAGTCCGCATGCCGCATCAATCGGACATGTAGCAGCAGTTCTGAACTGGATTATTTATTACTCAACCGGTCAATCCGTCTGCTCAACTTCCTGGCCGAGTCCCGCCGCCCGACCGGCGGCTCCCGGCGCCGGGCCCCGAGCCTCAGGCTCGGAGCGTGATGATTCCTCGTCTTTACTCAAATTTAAGGTAAAAACAGTACGAGGAGGTGCGACTTGAGCAGGAAAAGTTAAGTTAAAAAGCTAGTAGAGAACTCAAAAATGGTCAAGTGCCTGACCGTCTCAGTACTCGGACTCCGGCGCTGGAATGCATGACGCAATGCAGCTGCTGATGCTTGAAAACAAAGCTGCTGGTGAATCTGGAGCGCAAATCCCCCTACGCTGTGCATCACTTGAGGCTTCCGATGTCTTGAATGCTGGGTTTGATTTGATTGCACTTATGTTGGGTTCCTTTTCCGATCTGCATAAAAGCGAAGATGCGGATTGATCAAGGAAGTCACTTCAGTTAAAATGCTTGAAGTGTATGTGCTTTGAAGCAAAGAGACTTTGACGGAATTGTTTGGAAACATTTCCCAGGCCGACAATTGAAGGTATCGGAGATATCTCAAACCAACGATTGATTTCAGAGCATCTACACTGATATTCTTTTACTGGCTGATGTGGTTGGAATATTCAAAGTTACATTTCCTTGCTTTTTCTGTCCTAAGTTCCTTTCAGAGTACTCTACAACATTTGCGTGTGAGGATGGCTGTTTTGAAAATGTGAACAGGGACAAGCGACTCCGAATCGGTTACTTTCAAAATTTTCATCTGACAGCTACTATGCTGCACTCATACTTGGATGATCAGAAACACGGTAAAGGGTGGCTCAATGTTCGTGGGGCTGTCAATTGGAATCCAAGGAAGCAAGGAGGCTTGACTTTGACATTCATATTCCTGTATTCAATTGCATGCTTGCCTTGTTGCAAAAGGTCCCGATTGATGACAAGCTTGTTACGTGTGCAGGATCGGATAGTGGGGGCACTATCTACATTGAAGGTCCGCTGTATTCTACACTCGTTTCCAAGCCTAGCTTGAACGTCGGTCGGTCTGTGATTAAAATGAAATTTTCGAGAATCGTGCGATTAGCTTGGACTTATGAAATAACCAGAGCCGCTGGCAAAGCGAGCTCGACTCAGCCTGGACTGGACCTGCCCAAAATAAGGGACAGGACTCCAGGCTAGGCATAGCCTCGATCGTCAACGAAGTCAGGCAATGGATTCTCAGACAGACTAGGAGCATTCAACGGCCTGATGTGCTCCCCTCATTCATAGTAAGAGAAGGAGCAGAAGCTTGTGAGAAGCGAGAGAGCAACAGGGAGCACTGCCCCTAGTCCTCCCCTTAGCCTATATAAGGATCAGCGTCTTCAGCTAGAAGGGTCTGTTCTCTGTCCTTATGTTCGATACCCCACATGACCAGCATCGTCAGCGTCAGCTAGTCATCACCGCACTTCACTTTTATGCGATACAGCAGAGATGCCTTGTGCATTCGCTGTAGACATGTGTAACTCGCGCTGTAGACAGCATGTATAACTCGCATTTGGGATGTGACAGCACTGGCGGGTTCTCGTCATTCAGACGCTCGAAAAATGGCGATCGGTGGCATCATCTTTATCGAAGCAAACTTTACAGATAGGCCAACGAATACATCCATTGTGAAGGTAAACAAACATTTCTGCTTTGTGTGAATGAGTCAAACAAGATTTTTGACTGATGGAAAAGTGACATATTCAACCCTGAAGCAACCTGGAGATCAGAGATTCCACTTGGTCCGGCTTCAGCATCTTGCTGATGGCTGCCCGGCTCTTCCCGTACTTCTTGGCAATGCTTGACTGCTTCATCGGCTGGCTCCCTGATCCCGTTCCATAGAAGCTTGATATGATGTCCAGCTTCTCCGAGACGCTGAGCCTCGTCTTGCTCGCGCATGACTGCCGGTGCTTCTCCTTCCTCTCATCGCTCCACGGCTCTGGCGTAGGAGCCCCACGTTTTTTCGGAAGGCAGTCGAAGAGAGGGGCAGGGCTTGAGGAAGAGCAGTAGCTCGCGGATGAGCATGGAGAGGAAGGGGGGGAGGGGCCGATAGGGAACGAAGGAACGCAAGGAGGAAGAGCCTGGAGCTGGGGTGCGCCAGCCGGGGGGACGTAGGGCGGTAGGCGATCATCGGAGAATGGGCAGAGGAGGGAGGAGGTCCGGGTGAAGGAAGGGGATACGCAAACGGGGCAGTCGTGATCGATGCAGACATGGAAGGGGAAGAGCGATGAGCCAAGCATGGCTGGTTCCTGGTTGGTGGATTTGTGACGACAGGAAGCGATGTTTATATTTGCTCGACCTGCACGCTTCTGGTGACTAGTTCTTTTTTTTATTTGGAAACAGTCGGACGTTCATTTTTAGACTCTTTTGAAGGTAATTTTGTGTCGTAAACTGTGTAGTACAGAGTTTGGAGATGGTTCCGTGCACGGCTACAATTAAAATATTTGTCACAGTTTACTTCGTGCAGCGATTTTACTACCAACTTTACTCTATCGTCAACTTCGTGCATTACCACACGATCTCGGGGTTCTTGCCAGCGGAGTGGAACTGCGATCCTACGACGAACTGTTTCGAGGATGAATAACTGAAGAATGAAAATCTGTACAAAGCAAAATAAACGTTTCATATTCAGAGATACATATACTTGTTCGCTTTGTATACGCCTTCACTTTTGACATTTGTTAGGAAAACTTCCTACAAGTATCTCTCGATCCAGTGTTGACACACGAAGTGATCCCGTCAAGAAACCAAAGAGCAAGCGTGTGACAGCAATGCACAATCCAACGGTCCTTTCTATCTCTTCTTCCGTAAAAGGGATCGAGTTTTTTTGAGAGCTCAGTGCATTCTTTGTTGAATTTCCTCAAGAAATCTTTCTTGTTCAAATGACATATCAAAGACCAGAGGTTTTCAACGCTGTCTGTGCAGAACGTCAGTGCATTGAAGTCATACTCCTTTTACCCCATAGACCTTAAATGTTGCTCAAATGACTCCGTATCTGTGGATGTGTGTCCACGGCTACAATCTGTCCTTCGAAGGTTACAGTTGACAATCTGTTCACAGCCTTCAATTACTGTCTTGAGGTAACGTCGATGCGTTGTAAACCTGACATTCTCTGGAGATTCGCCTTCGATTCTATGCTTGGCAACGACTGCATTTCGAGCCTTCTTGTATGTTTGCTCCATATCACTCTTCCTCTGATGCACACTCTGATGATCGGACCTCAACATGCCAACCAAATGTTCGTTGATATACTGTTCTGTCTTGCCTGTCAAACAAAACTTTTCATTGCCATCTTGAAGCAGGTCAATTCGCTGAGCCAAGTCAGGTTCATGACTTGTTGTACCCTCCAGATCTGCTTCACATTCCTCAAACACAGAACAAAATCCTGCATTAATCATTGTTTTGTCGATCGCACAACAATTCACAACAGTCTGACAATGCTCAGGATTCATTCGACGGAATTCATCCATCATAGATGTGCACACTCTGGACCTATCATTGCCCAGCAGTTCCATGAGATGCCTATCTCGTTTCTGAAGAGTGGATGTGGATGGCAGAGGTAAGTTGAAAATCATCTTGTCCGTATCAAAAGTTCCGGTATGTGAGTAAGCGATGCGAGCGAGACTGGTCAACTCAGAATGGCAAAATGGGAGGCAGGTGTGTCATAGTTTGTTTCAAATCAATGACATGAAGAGAAGGCAGATGAAAGGAGATTGTGCAGTTTTGCATCACGGATTACAAACAATAAGATTTTGAACAGCACCCAGAAGCCAAGAATGTTGTCGATGGTGAGCAGCGAGCTCAAATTTGAGACCCTTATGATCGGCCTGTCGGTGCCAACATGAGACAGGAAGCGCGGCGCAATGAAATGAGTAAGAGAGCGGGTGAGCAACTATGTAGAGGATCAAAGATGAATAAGCAGGCATCTAGCTTCAGCGATGCTGTTAGGTCTGCTGTCTTGCATGTGTCAGAGGAATGTGCTTGCATGCCTCGTACACCGCGAACGTGATGGCTGTAGCTGGGATCGTCTTGAACACGGCAGGGAGCCCTCCCTTCCACAGGGCCTTGACCCCCTCCTCCCTGGCGATGATTGACATCGTCTAACTCTAACCGTCAGCCCCCCCCACACGATCCTCCGCTGGTCACCTGGAAGACTCCCTTGCCACTCGCCATGTTCATCTGCATCCTCTTCTTGCAGAGGTCGAGGGGTAAGGTAGCAAACTTCGAGAACCCTCCTGCAATAAAGTCACCAAAATGAACAAGGGAGGAGGGGCGCGGGCACCAGCAGCAGCTCCTATGATCGTACTCGGAAGCAGCCCCAGCTTCTTGGAGGACATATCCAAATCCCCATCCACGTTGTCCATGTGCAGCAGGCGCATGTAAGCTGCCTTGCCGGCCTCGAACGTGCTGCAGGGCTGATGGTGAGGGAGGAGAGGAAGGGGGACGATGACTTGTGTGACCTGAGTTGTATGGCCATGTAGGGAACGATGCTGATAAGAGAAGGAACAAGACCCTGTCACCAGCAGTTCACACCATCACGCCCGTATGACGACGAGTTGTAACCTGGTAGAACGCAAACAACCCTGAAGCTCGCCAGAGGGCGGAGATCTCCTGAGCAACAACGCTTGACCGAACAACGTCTGGAAGTTCGCGATCAGACGAGCAGCACATGTATAGCTTGGTTCACCTGTCCGTGATGCAATTCGTGTTCTCAAGAGATCCAAGGGGTAGGTTCCTTCCTGTGGTTCAGACGGGACCAGCGTCCTCCTCTTACACTTTACCGATCGTAGCGGAGGCCCCGGCAATTCCTCCAGCGACGAAGTTCATGGACAACTGACCTTCATGCGTGTTGGTCCACTGCACCTGTCGGGTCTCAACGTCATCCTCACCTGCAGGACCCTATCGCGTTACCTTGTCGACTGAGCGGATGAGGTCCCTTGCAGCGTTATAGGTTGAGAACTTGATCGCCAAGAAAGACATGACCTGCTGCCGTCTCAGTCGATCAGATCATGAGGAGGTGTTTGCAACCATGACTTGCGCTGGGACGTTTCCTTTCCACAGTGCAAACACTCCTTCCTCTTTCACTATCGTCTTCATGGTACCGAAGAGCCCCTTATACCTGACGTGAACCTCTCACCACTAAGGAAGAGGAGGTCTAGGTCGCTCACTTGAACTTGCTTGCTTGCGATATCGGATTGGTCTGAATTTGCAGGCGGATCTTGATGAGATCAATCGGAGCTACCGCAATGCGAGCCTGCGCTACAGGCTCACTTTTATCCATCTCGCACTCGACTCAGCATACCACAAATCCTGCTATGGCCCCAGCAAGAGCATTCTGAGCCATTGTTGGCTTAGCTGGAGGTGACGCATCATACGCCCTCTTCGCAGCTTCTGGCGGATGAAAGTTGGAGCTTGCGAGAAGCTGGCAGCGAAACGAGTTTGCATGTGACCGTACTGAGGCGACCAGATGTTCAGCTTCGATGGGCGAGATACAGGAGGCTGAGATCAGCAGCTGAAGGACAAGAGCGCGGAGGAGATAAGAACTCCGAGATGCCATCACGACACAGGCCCTCTCGCTTGATTCACAATGTGTCCTAGCATGCAGCGAGCGGAGGAGAACTCGTTGGAACCCGCACCTTCACTTCAGAAAATGAGGAGCATGAGAACGAGAGGACGAGAGAGTTTCTTACAGGATGCGTCACGCTGTGCTTCTCCTCCTCCTCTCCCTCTTCCTCCTCTCCCTTCCTCCTCCCCCTTTGGCGCGTCGCGGCCCCCGCCATTCTCGCAAGCTCCCCCAGCAGGCCCCCCTCAGTCGTTCCGTTCCCCAAATTGCATGGGATCGTAAGGGTAGGGTAGCAAATTTACACGGAGGAGGGGTCATTTAGATAACAATATTCTTCCGAATGGGGGGTGGGTTGCTAAAATGTACGGGTACCTGAAGCAATGCGACTAGTCGACTAGCTCATATGGCAAGATGGGCAAGAGGGAGAGGAGATGGCGAAGAAGGCATGGCAGGATCAGAGAGGAGGGAACAAGACATGGCAGGATCAGAGAAAGAGACAGTGAATGAGATGTCCGATCAAGAACAAGGAAGCATGTAACGCAACAGAAGGATTTCAGGAGGTTGAGAAGTTATGATACGATGATCATGGTGGGGGCTCGGCGGAGAAGAAGCAGAAGCGGTGAAGATGAAAGACGATCTTTTGCTGAGGACTATTCTGTTACTCATCATCAGGTGCTGCCGTACTTTTTGCGATGTTCCTGCGATGGATGGTGACGTTTCTCCCGCAGTCTGTCTTGCGATACTCACGAACAAGTGCTGTTAACCAACTTCAACTTTCTGTCTGACGGGATCGAAGTGGCCCAACACTCTGACCTGTCTCCTAAGTCTGGCAATGTTATCGAGAGCTCATTGCAGCTTCAAACTGTTGCTTCATGGGCAGACAACTCGTCAAGATGGCATGTGAGTACATCTTCATTGAGTGCAGTGAGTGAGAATATTGGTGGTGCAGGAGATCGGGTTCATCTTGCTCGCTTACAGTCTCGCGGATGGTTCTCGATGCTTCCTGACGGCTGCGAGGCTCTCTCGCGACTTCAAGTGCTCATCCGGACCTGGTGGCGGTGATATGCTCAAGTTGTTGTCAGGTTTGCACAAGATGCCGGAGTTGCGATGAGATTGTTAGGAAAGAAATCGCTATCAGCAGGTATCTGCAGTTGCGCGATGGTGACAAGATTGACATGCATGTAGGATATGCGCGGCGTTCGGTCATTGGCATGTCACAAGGGAAGTCCCACCCGACCTGTTTGCTCAACTATGCTTCTGTTCTGTCAGAGATGAAGAGGGGGAAGGTAACGTAGCTAGTGATGATGATGGTGTCGTCGTGCAGTTGAGACGGAAGTTGTCAGCCTTGCTTGAACATGCTTCGAGCGTTCATCTCACGGACCTGCCCTCCTTCCACCTCATCCTGTACCATCGACCTGCACTTCATGACAGGTTTGAGCAGAGTTCGTCTTGTGTATCATTCATCTTACGACTTTCAAGTTGTCAAGGTGTTGTGGTTCTCAGGACAGGCGAGGAGGAGACATGTTGTCAACACATTGCTGATGGTCTCAACAGATGTCGCTGATGAACTGGGATGAGTACAAGAGAGACCTCAACCTTCTGACGCACCTTCTAGTCCAAGATACGAGTATGAACACATCATTCATCAAGTGATTCTGCTCTTGTTGTCTGTTGTCTGTTGATTAGAGCCGTCAGTCCCTGGGAGGCTCTAATGGCCCCCTTGCCGTTACACCTGGCCAACAAGATAGCCAGGTTGTTCGCAGTCAAGATGATGTACGAATATCAGGTGTTTGCAAGTATGAAAAGATGTTTGCCTCGCATGACTGCGACTAAAGACTCAAGTCATGACTTGGTCGTCGCTTCCCGTCCTCGTCGACAAGCTCGTAGTAGCTGTTGTGATGAACGATGTGAGCGAGAAGGGGTTGCACGGGCTGGTTGCCAGGGCGTTCGAAGGCAGCGACAATCCTGTATGTTGTGCTCCTGATTTCACGTTAAGTGATGGCAATGTCAGGGGAGAGAAGGAGTTAGGATCCGATACATGTTCGTGGTGTGGCAGGAAACGCAAGACACGCTGCTTGCGGGCGTTTGTACGAACAACCTCCTCGTCCTGCCCCCCAGCATGTCTCCTCAACATGCAGGTCTGTCACGAGCTCTCCTCTCATTGCTCTGGTTGACTGTTCGGGAGCAGCCGCCGTCATCAACAACCTCAAAGCACATGTCGTGCTGGACTTGTTGGGTTGGCTGCCTGTCGGCAGAAAGTTCTCGACACTGGAGACACTCTTGCTGTGAGTTCTCTTCTCCTCCTATCACAAGTCTCCTGCACCTATCTTCTCCTGTCTTCTCCTCCTTCATCCTCTCCCCCGTTTCTCTTTCTGTCATGCGTGTCCATCCTTTGTTTCCTCCTCGCTCCCTCCTGCTCACCTCCTGTCAGGCTCAAACCGGCTGCTCTGCTAGTACACGCTCACGGCTTCTACTCGTCTCTCGGGGGTGTAGTCGACTACCTAGTCACTGGTGGACAAGATCTGCTCCTTCTCCTTCTCCTTCTCCCGCGGCTTCTCCTCCTCCTCCTCCTCCTCCTCCTCCTCCTCCTCCTCCTCCTCCTCCTCTGCTGCTGCTGCTGCTGCTGCTGATCCTGATTCTCCTTTTTGTCCTGCTCCTGCTCCTGCTCCTGCTCCTGCTCCTGCTCCTGCTCCTGCTCCTGCTCCTTTCTCGCTAATCGGACATGGCAGATCCTATCGTCTTCCCTCCCGAGCATGTCGATTCCTCGCTCTCAGCAGAGTCTCTCGTCCTCCTCCCTCCCTCCTTCCAGTTCAACTCGCTCCCTCATCTCCACCCTCAGCTTGCCGTGGGCCCCCGAGATTTCCCGGGCGAGAAGGCGATGGAAAGTTGGCGGACAAACTTGATGTCCTCCGTTGACTTTGTGAACTTGACGAGAAAGCAACACAAGAACACTTTTGTCTTCTGTGCCATCCATGAGTACTACAAGATCGATCCGGAGAGCTTCATGCTGTGGGTTGAATTGTTGAGATTGCTACCAAACTCGTGAGATGTCGCCTGTTTGCTGCTTCTTCGTCCCTTGACTTGTCTCAGCGTTCTCGTCTTACCAACAAGATCTTTCTTCTCCCATGCTAATCAGACGATCCTTCAAGTCCTTGGACGTGTTGGGCTGCAGGCATCAAGGATAGGTTTCTTAAAAAGGTTGCCTGACAGGTGAGAATATAATCATCATGATCATCATCACTACCACCACCATCACAATCATCATCATCATCACCACCACCACCACCATCACCATCATCGTCGACATCATCGTCGACATCGTCGTCGACATCATTTCAATCATCAACATCAACATCAACATCAACATCAACAAAATCAGCAACAACGTTCTACATGCGTGTCCTGGCCTCGAAGGTGACATGAGAACAGGTTGAGCTACATGCTTCATCTTCGAGGTTGCGACGTTCTGCTAGATACAACCTTGTTCAACGCACAGACGACAGCGGCAGACATGTTGTGGGCGGGAGTTCCGATAGTGACATGGCCGTCGACCAGGTCAGGCAAGACTTGTGCTGTTGGAGTGGATGAAGAAGATACGGCAGATGGGTCGGGCGAGTATCAGCGTCGCTGGGAGAAGCATGCGAGGGAGGAGTGTTTGTAGCTGACAGCGCAAGGGAGTACACGTCACTTGCACTTGCTGTGATGAGAAGGTCGAGGAAGATAAGAAGAAGGCTCATCAGCAACAAGCAGAACTGCGAAATGTTTGACGGACGACTGTGGAGGATCAGGTGGGAACGCGGGGGAGGAGCTGAAGTGATGGACTTGCGCAGGTTTGAAAGAAGTTTGACAACCTCCTGGGATGTTCTCATGCAGTCCTCCTCTTCCAAGTCCATCAACTCTCGTCTCCCACATATCATCGCCGCAAGTTAGTTGCCATGTAAACCTTCCGAACTCGTCCTTCCGCTGCTCCTGCTCCTGCTCCTGCTCCCGCTACTACAGTCTCGACTGTTCGTTTTCTATCGTTCACTTTTCCTTGATCAGCACTGTCTCTTCTTTTTATTCTCACTCGCTTGTCACTTGAAACTCTCAAGCTCCCAGCTTGTCCATCATCCACGAAAGATGAGCTCGCAGCTGCCTGGCAGCGGGAAAAGACCTGAAAAGATTTCAAGGCAAGGAAAGAGAAAGACGAGGAGAGGAGAGAAGAGCCAGGAAAGAGAGAGGGAGAAGGAGGGAGGGAGAAAGGAGAAGGGCAGGGAGGGAGGGAGAAGGAGAAGAGGGAGGGGGGGGGGGAGGGGAGGGGGAGGGGAGGGGGGGAGGGAAAGGAGAGGAGGAGGAGGTGAGAAGGAGGAAGGGGAGGAGGCAACATGTCTCTTGGACTGAATTCGCTGCTGCAGTAGAGGAGGCGTTCTCTCTGCTTGCATCATCCTCCTCGTTGGTGAGACGTGAACTCTCCGCTCCACCTGAACTCTCGAGCCTGAGGA